>NC_056727.1:935804436-935921936 GCF_019279795.1 Protopterus annectens
GTATCACTTTGGGGATAAGAGGGAATGGAGGAAAGGCATAGAGAAGTCCCATGGGCCAATCGTGGACCAGAGCATCTGTGGGTGCTTCCCCCGGAGGGGGAATTAGGGAAGAATAACTGCTGCACTTGGCATTGACTGGACTGGCAAAAAGGTCGCAGCAAGGTTGAACACATTTTCGGAAAATCTGTTCCATTATTTCCCGTTTCAGAGACCACTCGTTGGGCAGCAAGATTGCCCAGCTCAGCTTGTCGGCTATCACGTTGGTTGTCCCCGGAATGTGCATTGCCATCAGAAAGTGCTGGGAAGAAATCACCCATTACCAAACTCGCATGGCCTCTCGACAGAATGGGTAAGACCTGGTACCACCCTGTTTGTTGATATACCAATCCGACATGTTGTCCGATTGTATCGCAATCATCCTTGGAGGAAGAAGGTCCTGAAGTGCTTGCAATTGTCAGAAGCACCGCTCTCATCTCCAGAACGTTGATATGCAGATGAGCCTCGTGTTCTTGCCATGTGCCGTGGACAGTCCTGCCAAGATAATGCCCCCCCACACTTGACCTGGGAGGCATCCGTGGTCACAGTGGCAATGGGTTGGGTAGGCACAAAGGGAGCTCCCGTGAACAAGTTGTTGGGGGCTATCCACCAACGAAGGTCCTTTTTGCATGGTTCTGTCAGCAGAATAGGGTGATTCAGTGGTAGATATTGGAACGACCACTGGGAGAACAGGAGCCATTGAAGGATTCTCAAGTGCAATCTGGCTAAAGGTATTAACAGAATGGTTGAGGCTATCGTTCCAAGAAGTTGAAGAATCCACTTTGCTTTGACCTTCCAAAGCAGAAAAAGACGCTGAACTTGTGAGATGAGGTTTTGTGCTCTTTCGACGGGAAGACGAACTGTCACATCCACTGTGTCTACTTCTGCGCCTATAAAATTCACAGATTGCAAGGGCAGAAATGCAGATTTTTCCCAATTTATGGAGATCCCTACTTGAGCACAAAGCTGAATGGTGGCGTCCCTGTTTTGGAGAAGTAGATGCCTGGTGGGGGCGGTCCGGAGCCAGTCGTCCAAATATGGAAACACCTGGAATCCCTGACGTCTAAGGTGAGCTGTCACAACTGCCATGCATTTGTTGAACACCCTGGGGGCTGTGGTGAGACCAAAGGGCAGAGCACGAAACTGATAATGGCTGGCTCCCAGCCAGAAGCGCAGATACCTCCTTGATGCCTTGCCCATTTTTATATGGTAGTAGGCGTCTTGGAGATCCAGAGAACACATCCAATAGTCTTTCCCTAACAACGGGACTATCGACTGCAGTGTGACCATCCAAAACTTGTCCTTTTTCACGGATTCGGTTAATCTGCTGAGGTCCAATATTGGCCTCCAGTCTCTGGTTCGTTTTGGGACTAAAAAGAACCTGGAGTAAGTTCTGGATCCTGTCTGGTCTGCCGGGACGGGCTGGATGATTCTTTTTGAGAGCAACTTGTTGATCTCCACAGTTGCCTGATTCCTGTAATTGGGTGGAACATCTGGAATCTTCTTGGGAACAAATGGTGGAAGGGAAAAGGGTATGATATAGCCTCTGGTAACAACTCTTTGTACCCACTTGTCTTGGGTTATATTTAGCCAGGCTTCTGAATACAAAGAGATGCGACCCCCGACTGGCCCCAGAAAAACGCAGTCAGGCCCCACATCAGGTGCGCTGATAAGGCCGCCCTCGAAATGAACCATGGCCTTGCTGGTACTGCAGACCGCCCCTGCCTCTAGGGCGACATCTACCATTTCCTCCTCCTCTGCCTCTGAAGGAGGATTCACTCTGTGTGTCCGGAAAGGCCCTCTGGGACTTTTTGAACCACATCTTACCCCCCCTTTGACTTTTGGGGTATGGTCGAGAGGGGACGTTAAAACGGACTCCCATGGCAGAGAGAGTCTTTCCTTCCTGTTCACACTGAGTGAGAGTTTCTTTCATCTTGGAACCAAACAAGGAGGAACCATCAAATGGGGCGTTGGTGAAGGTGGACTTAAAAGGCTCCGCAAAATTACACAAGCGTATCCAGGAGTGGCACGTAAGGGCAACTCCTGATCCCGCTGCTCTGCTCGCTCCATCAGTCGTATGAGAGATAAGCTGCATGGAGGAGTTAACTACTGAATTTAGGGTGGACAACTGAGCAGAGATCCTATCAGGGACTCCCTCAGGACAAGCACCCTGTATGGAATCTCCTAACTCCTGGAGAAGATCCCTCTGCAACTTCATGAAATGGGTAAGATAGTTTGGAGATCGAAGTGTAAAAGCCGCTGAACTAAATACAAGCTTCTCGAATCTGTCCATCTGTCGAGACTCCTTGTTTGGCGGATGAACAGAGGAAGAAGTCTCCACCAACTCCTTCTTCGTGGCTGCCACCACCACCATGGCATCTATGGGAACGTCCATAGACAAGAATTCTTTTCCAGGAGGGGCAGACAGGAACTTATTTGGTCTTCTAGGAACTGGCTCCACGGCACCGGGAGTATCCCACACCTTCCGACTAACCAGATCCATTAGCTCGTTGAACGGTGGAGACACCCAAGAGGCAGAGGGTTGAGACCCGAAAGCCTTCAGGTACACCGATTCCTCATCAGAAAGGTTGACAGTGGGCCAGTCGCACCTCTGTTTAAGGATCTCTAGAATGTCTTCAAAGGAGACATCATCAGAGGATGACTTAGGGGACCCCTCCATCATCGAGGTCAGTGTCTGATGTCAGGGACTCATCCTGGGAGTCAATATGCTTCTTCTTGCATACTCTCTTCTGAGGGGGCTCCTTGAAAGGACCTTCTGGGGAGGCCCCGGAAGAGTGGGGGCCACCAGCCGGTGGCTCCTGAGGCTGTGGGTCTCTGCTGTCCCTGGAAAGAGTAGGTACTGAGACTGAAGTGGGAGCCCTGGGGGGAAGAATGCTTGTACCACTGGCAGGGGCTGTAGATTGTGACAGCACACTCCTCATCACCTCAAAAGCAGACCTCTCTGGCTCCAAAGACCATTCCCGCTCCGAAGAGACAAAGGACGGTGCCGGAGCCTGAGCCATAGGCTCCGAGATAGATGCAGGGTCCAAACTCACCCTGGTGGAAGCACCAAGAGGAAGGCTCAGAATCAATGAAGATCGATTCAAACCCTCCCCCTCATAGCTGACAGAAGAGCTTCAGTCCCTAGGCATGACGGACGGAGCCAAGCGTGTTGGAGCCAAACCTGGCTCCAATGCAACAGCAAGGGGAGCTGGAACCGGGGGTTCCTCCGTTGGTAACAAGCACTCCGGCTCCGAAAAACCAACATGACTCAAAGGAGGAAACACGGATTAGGACAAGACTGGTTTGAGTGGCTCCGGAGCCGACTGGGTTGGAGCCAACAAAAATTTAGGCAGGGCAGATGACTTCAGGAGTCTCAGTACTACCTTCTCCACATCTTCTTCCAAAAGACTCCTGGAAGATCTAGAAGATAAAGTTGGGGATCTTGACCTAGCAGGCACTGGAGATTTGACCATCAAGGAGGGACTCTACAGACCGGCTCCGAGAAGCAGAGTCAACTATTTCCAAGGGTTCAGCAGTCGGCACCGAAGCACCTGTGACCGACTCTAAAACCACGGTGCTCTCCTTCGGATCCGAAGATTGAGGAGTCGAGGAGGCAGATTTTGTTAATTTGGCAGGTGGCTCCAAAACATCAGCTGGTGCCAGAGAAGGCCTTTTTGAACCTTTTGATTTTGAGTCAGATCTTGACTTTGAAGACTTAGACGAAGAAGCCGAAGAACCAGATAGAGCTTTATTGAAGGTTGGCTTCAGAAGACCCCTGAGTATCAGTTTGTTCTTTCTCTCCTGCAACACTCTAGGAGAGAAAGCATGACAGAACAAACATGATTCTTGCAAATGGATGACTCCCAAGCAATAGACACAACTACTGTGGCCATCTGTCAAAGACATTTTCTGGGAGCACTTCATACATTGTTTAAACCCAGAGGGTCTGTGCTCCTTGCCATCCTTAGACATTGCAACACACAAACAACCGGAGGAGAAAAGACAAAGAGAATAACTGAGGACTAGGTCCTCTAAGTAAAATGGGCCTAGCCCTGCAGAAGAATTACACGAGGACTAGGTCCTCTAAGTTAAACGGGCCTAGCCTGGTGTAAGAAACAAACTAGGTCTTTCACTAAACAACAGACAGATATTCAGTCACACAGGAAATATTTCAAATAAAACAGTGGAGTAGAAACATGAGGACTAGGTCCTCTAAGTTAAACGGGCCTAGCCCTGTGAAGAACTGGGTCTTCTAATTCAAACAGACCACGTATACCACAACACACACACACACACACACACACACACACACACACACACACACACACACACACACACACACACACACGCTCAAAAGGTATGAGAAAAATTTGCAACTGTAAAGTAATTAAGACTTTAGCGGGTCACCGCTAAAGACCACCAGTCAACAATAATCGATTGACAGGAAAGTAATCAATAGGAGGCCCTATTGATTAAGAACGGTGAAACCACCAAAACTAACTATCTAGACAATAAATGGCAACTGCGCCTAACTACTGATACACAGGAGACTACTACTACTACTGGTCACACAAGACCATAAGGCAATTAAGGTAAACCCTATATGTATACTTTCCAGTAAATAACAGGAAAAAGGCAAAACCGCCAAAACTAAAGATTTAGGCAAAGCGCAACTACTGGTACACAGGATACTACTACTACAGTCACACAAGACCACAAGACAATTAAGATAAAACCCTATATATGTATATTTTCAGTAAATATGCAAAAAAAACCCCACTAGTTAATGAAAAAAAGCAAAAACTTAGCCAGAGCCAAGAGAAGCACATCCGAACTCGTCAACGTGGCAAACAAGATCTGGGGATTGCACTGGTGCATCATGGTATATCTGCTTAGCCATGAGCTAACCAGAAGTCTTCGAGCTTGAAAATCAGCCGAGTCGAACCCATATCTAAAAATAAAGGTGAGATTGGACTACCTAACATGCAAAATTCTTGTCTGCTGTACAAGAATTAAAGGAACCAAAGTTGTGCTTTCATTTGGTTTATTTATTTTTTTTAATTAATAAGATGGATGTTCCTATGGGCCTGAAGGACTTGTGTACTCAGCAAGAGCATTTTCTTTTGTTTCAGAGGAAAACACAGATGAAAGTGGGAAGAAAGAAAGAAAGAAAAAGAAACAAAAGAAAGAAAGAAAAAGAATAATTAAGACTCTGCAAGTATTGTTGTTTTTTCTCCTTTTTTGCATGAGAAGGTACAGCTGTACAGCTAATGACTAGCTGATTGTGTGATGATTAATAATTTTAAATAGCTGTGGGTTAGTGATCACAATTTTATAGTTTCTGGAGGCAGTCACAACTGTCATTGCCACTGGTAGCCTGTGAGTACCCAAGAACAAATCCACAGCCAATCAATTGAAGTTATGTGTTCTGCAAGGGGTCTACTTTAAATAACCGAACCGACACTTCACCGACACACAAAACACCGACCCCACATAACTGAAAACACACAACACCGACAACTCACAAAACCGAACACCATTACACCAACACAAAAAACGTAAACTACACATTACACACAATGACATATCCACTAACCTTAACCCAAACCCTAACCCTAAGGTCCGACACTACCGCACACTTACCCTACCCGCACCCTAACCCTAACTCACTTAACCCACCCTAAAACATAAAGCCCGTCACTATCGCACACTCACCCTACCCGCACTCTAAACCTAACTCACTTAACCCATCCCTAAACTACAGTCCGTCACTATCACACACTTACCTTACCCGAACCCTAACTCTGACACTACCGCACACTCACCTTTCCCACACCCTAACCCAAAATCCCTCAATATCGCACACTTACCTGAACGCTCCTCAATCCGTCACTATCGCACACCTACCAAGTCGCGCTCACACGTTGCCCTTGTCGGTCTTTCGGCTGTCGGCAAATCACCTTTTCGATCAACTTGCTTTTCGGTCGTTTCGTCTCGGTCTTCTGCGTGTCGGTGAAGTGTTGGTTCGGTTATTTAAAGTAGACCCTCTGCAAGACATGTTTACAGCAACTGAATATGACAATTTGATGGGGAGCAATCTTTGTTGGTGTTCTTTTTACAAAGACAAACTATATGGTTGACTTAAAACATTTTAGATGGCTCGTTGTTGAGTTTCAAATGTTTTTCAGTTATGTTGTAGATGTTTTTCCTCCAGCTGGACATAAGAAAGACTGATTTGGTAAAAATAAGTAGCACTAGAAGGGAAGCACCCCACTATAAACCAAGTAAACAAAAGAGACAGCTAATTTCCTTTCCATTAAACAAAAAAAGGCATTATGAATTTTGGGTCAGGGAGCATTGAAAGAGGCTGTTTTTTTTTTTCTTTTTTTGCGAGGCTGATTTCATCTATGGTGAAAAAGGGGATTTATGGAATCAGAAGTGAAATGCAGATCTTTTTAATAGCTTCAAGGAATGTTACTGGATTAGTGTACCTGGTCAAGCATGCAAAAATTTACAGTGTCATCAATAAGTCGGCTCTCCACTTGGCCTGTCTCCAGGAGATCCACATTAGTAAGCAAGAATGTAATAGAGTAGCTTAAAGGTAATATATATTTGAGGTATGTTTCATTTTGGTAGGATCTAGGAAATGAGATGTGGTCATTTTAATGAAGCGGAGCTTACCTAGAACCTTTCTGATGTTTCAGTTTACAGCCAACCAGGGCAGATTTGGAGTGAGATTTGTGAAATCTTTGAAGCCATAACAATGAGGATACTAATGGTTGCAGGTGATTGGAATCTTGTAGCAGACTCTGGTGATCTGGTGATATTCAATCTGACCTGAGGAGGTATAAAGTACACTGAAATGAAGTTTGGGTAATTATACAGTTATGCATATGTTCAAGGATCAGGAAGGCCTAAAGACCAGGCACTTTTTTGTTAAGAATCTGAGCAATGAGCAGTGCCAAGTTGATAACAAATTGGAAAAGAATTTAAGTTCGGAGGTCTTGAAGACTGACTCTACATAAAAAGGCACTATGGAGATGGAAAATGTCCTAGCCATTCTGTGGAATCCTTGAAGGGAGAGTTGCAAGGCATTACTGGTAAATCAGTCATTTCTGTCTACCATCACATCACATGCTGACACACACTGGATCCACTAGAATAACACTAATTACTGAATTAATTGTTAAAGTCAATCATGTTTTGTTTGAATTGTGGCATCATTTTTGCTGAAATCAAGATGCTGCTCAAGACTATTTTTATTCCATTCTTGGCCACATACATTCAGAATTCAACCATGTCTCTTTTCATCTCCATCAGAGTGGAGCATCTAAGGTAATTTAATCTCACACAAGAAATGATTCTGCTGTATACATACTTTGGGCTTTAGCTTTAGTGACTTCACAGATATTAGTACCCAAGAAACAGCTGTCAGTATGTCTGACTATAGACTCATAAACAACTAAGACTTTGTGACAGATGTCAGCATGCTCGGATAGCCACAATGGCTTAGACATGGAGTTTGGGTCACCCATATCGGGAGAAGAAATAGTGGATGAAGGTGTATATATAGTAGTTAAGGTGGTGGTATGTGGCAGAGATTTCATTCTGGCAGACTTAGCATTTTCCTTACTATCTCAACCTATCTGGGCTTAGAGTTAGTGCTAGACTGCATGTTGGGTGGAGTCTGCCATGAGCTGTGAGAGGTTAGCTTCCAATCTGAAAGTATTTACTCCTCTCACAAATGGATTCTATGTTAAGTAGCAGAAGAGCATTGTCAGTGAACATAAGGCAATTGTTGCACTGCTTCAGAGTTCCCAGTATGAGCATGCTGGTTACAGACACATAACAGCTTGTGGCCTCATGGTAACAAATATCTGGGGTACATAAACTAGTTAGGTGGAAGGGAATTTGTATACTATACTGCTATATGAAGATATACAAGATGTGTATCATAGAACTGCAAGACCCTAATAGGCTAAACAGGAGTAACCACAAACAGAGGGAAACCAGACAGACAAAAGAGCAGACCACAATGCACACACTGATGCCACAACTTGTGCAACCTTAGATTATACAACACAGTGTATTAATGCAGATAAAATTATGCTGCCACAGATGCCACAAGTAACACAGGTTTTAAACTCACAACATAGTACACCAGAGCAAATCACAATGAGGGCACAGATGCCACAAATAAACAGGCTTAGAAAACATGATATGGTATATGCATGTAAATATACAAAACACTTTACACAGTACAGAATACTAATGAGTATAAAAGAACTAGTAAAAATGAGAATTACACTGCTGACATGGAAGCCATAATATAAGCATGTTTAAAAGGATAAAGTAATATATTCAAAAGCAGGATTACCGCACACAGTGCAATACTCCAATACCACAACTTCTTAATACCACACAGCACAATTCAGCATACTAATGTGAATAAAAACATAATACAGTCACACAGCAACATTTATAAAAGAATTACAAAATTAACATTATAAAATGGTATGAAACTGTAAGAAATAGTATAATAAGGTAAGGGCAAAAGAACAAAATATAATATGGTACAGCATAATACGATAAGTGCAGTAAGGTATAACAACAGGGTAAAGGTATAACAGGAAAATCAAAATGCAGAAATATGGAAATCCACATCTCTCCCACACCCCCCCGTAAAGGTAACTACCATGAAAAACCTCTCCAAAGCTGACTTTGGACTCCTAAAAACAGAGGTGGCTAACCTCACCCCACCCATGTTAATGGAAAATAGATGCATGACTGCTGAATCATACACCAATGCACTGTACAAACACGTACATAAATGCATGAAACTAGCCATACCCAACAGAACCCAGATGCTCTCCTACAAAAAAAGGAAGCTAATCTGTTGGTCCCCTGCCATTAATAAACTCTACAACAGAAGGGAGAAACTGTTGCAGAAAGAGGTGAAGTACCATGACTGGAAAAACTCCCTCAATAGCCTCAACAAAAATTTGAGATCCCTCATCAAAACCTCTAAAGCCAGCTATGAAGGCAGAATTATGGCAGACACTAAAAACAACCGCAAAGCCTTCTATAGTTACATCAAGAATCTCCATGGCAATACCCAGGTTTGTTCTGAGTTATTGCACAATGGTACCACCTATACTGAGCCAACGGGTCTATATTAGAACATCGAAGTTTCAAAACTTCGAATGTTCTAATATCAACCCCTATTCGGTGAACACTTACAACATTGAACATGCAGAACAGTGAATTTTTTCCTATGGAAAAAATTTGCTGTTCCAAAACACATACACACAACACAAGCACACCAAACAAACAGCAATCCACACACATACAGCTAAAATCTTACATCTAACCCTACTCTAAACTGTACATACACCACTAACTATCCACTTACCTTAACCCAAACCCTAACCCTAAGGTCCACACAATCGCACACATACCTAACCCGAGCCCTAACCCTAACTCACCTAACCCACACCCAATCGCACACTTACCTGAACCCGACCCGTAACTTTCCACCACAGCGCTGAAAATAGTGAAGCAAAAGAAACGGACAACCGAATTCTTTCCCTAGGAAAAAATTTGGTTTTCTGTAGCGTTGCTATTTTCAGCATTCGCTGAACAGGGGTCGATATTAGAACATTCGAAGTTTTGAAACTTCGATGTTCTAATATAGACCCTGAGTCAACAGATATTGCCAACATACTGGCCGACAGATTCAGTGCCAACTTTAACCCCCCCCCCAAAGGTCCAATCACAATACCGGAGGAATGCCAGGCACCCAGCATTACTGCAGCACAGATTAAAGCTGCATTGTCCAAGGCCAAGAATACAGCTTCCATGGGACCCAACAACATCCCTGGATGTGTTCTACATGAACTACAAAGTGAACTGGCACCACATCTGTGTGCCCTGTTCAACCACAGCCTTGCCTCAGGCTTTGTCCCTACAGAATGGCGCACTGCTACAGTCATTCCTCTCCATAAAGGGGCACAACTACAGACCCTGGGAATTATCACCCCATTAGCCTGATGAGTCTGATATGTAAGGCTATGGAGCGCATCATCATGGATCTAATTAACAAGGATATAGGGAATCTCCAAACTCTAGATCCCGTGCAATTTGGTTTTGGGAAAGGTAGATCATGCCTGCTCAACCTGGTCGACTTCTCCGAGTCAGTCACCAGAGCTGTGGATGAGGGCAAGGCAGTTCAGTTCATACAGCCTACCTCGATCTGGCCAAGGGGTTTGATACCATTCCCCACCCAGGAATTATTGATAAACTCACCAAACTAGGCATCAACCCCTACATCACTAGGTGGGTTGCAAATTGGCTCACAGATAGAACCCACAGTGTGGAAGTAGCAGACTTCAAGTCAGATTGCCGAGCAGTCACGAGTGGAGTCCCTCAGTGATCAGTCCTGGGTCCTCTCCTGTTTCACATCTACTTCTCAGAAGTCAGGCCAGCATGGAGGGACTCTGACTGACCAAGTTTGCAGACGACTGCAAGCTGGGAGCCATTATTAACTCCCCATGTTATGTAGAAATTCTACAGAAAGGCCTCACTGAGACCAATGACTGGTGTCAAAACCATGGCCTTAAACTTAATGCCAAAAAAATGCGTCATCCTCCCCTTTGGGAAAAACTCAGTTCCCACTAATTACCACATCGATGGGAGCTGACTGAATACTGAAGGCATTATAAGAGATCTGGGGACCACAGGTTGACAGCAACCTCTCCTTCGGCCACTACATTGCCACTGTGGTCAGAAAGTCCTTCTATGTGGCACATCTCATTACCAAGGGTTTTGCATCCAGGAAGAAAGAGGTCATCATCTCTTTCTACTCTTCCCTCATTAGGCCAATCGGAGTATAATGCCCCATTTGGCATGTACATCACTAGACATATGCAACAGCTGGAAAGGCCACAAAAGTACCTCATGAAGGAGATCTTAGGCCTTAAACACATGTCCTACACGGACCGACTCAAAAAACTCCAGCTATTTTCTGTCTCATATCGTCTATTAAGAGGCGATCTCTGCTTGACTTACAAAGCCATGTCTGACCCAGCTATGTTAGAAATGCTACATCTAAAGAAATCCCAATCCCTCCACACCACATGCTCCAGAGACCTCAACTTCATTACCACAATCAACAGAAAATGCTGGAAGGACAGGTTCATAACTCAGAGACTGCCCATGCTCTGGAATAGACTTCCCATACATGTCAAGCAGAGCACCTCACTGGCCCACTTCAAGAGAAATCTTCATGAGTGGATGGGAAATAGAAAGTTCACCCCGGGATCACTCCAGTGGCTCTACTTGATAGAGGCACTGGGAACTAAAGTCAGGCGGCACGATGCCAAGGCATTTCTATGGGCTAGGTTTGTAAAGGCTCCAGGGCCATTAGCCTAGTACACACCTATGAACCTATGAACCTAAGTTTGTCTTTTCGGCTTTTCTAGGTTAGGAGTCACCAAAGCGGAACTCCAGTCTGCTAATGATTGGCAGTAGATTGTTATGGTGCCGAGTTGCCAGACCGACACCCAACCTTGAATGAAGGTACGCCCATTCACGCATGTCTTTTGAATGCCATTCGACCACTGGGAGGACATGCAGACTCCACACAGAAGGCACTCCAGCCGAGAATCGAACAGGAGAACCTCTTGCTGTGAGGCAACAATGCTACTTGAACCTAAGTATACCAGCTAAATGAAAGGTTAATAGAGCCAGTTAAAACATGGCACAAACAAACATACCAGATAACAGTACATAGAAGCAACTAAAAAGCTTATACAGTAAAGTATTTTAGACTAATTGCAGTAAGATATAACAGGAAAATTGGTTATAACAGACAGACTAGCACAGAATGTATAATACAAAAAAGGCACTGGTAAAAAGAGAATCAGTTTGATGACATAATACAAATGCAATAAAGACAAATAAAAGATAAATAAAAGATAATACAATAAGTAATACAGTTAGATAAATATACAAGTGTAACTACAGAATTCCTTAAATATAACAAAACAGAAAGAGAAGGTCCTTTACTTGTTGTTGCAGGAATACAGGAAAGGTTTTACATGAGATTTGTCACACAAAGTAGGAGAATAAAACAGGCACCTACTGGCTTCTATACAGCACTGCCATCTGCTCTACTGTGCATAATACAGCTAGTCAGGTTCCAGATGAAAAATGGGACTGACTGTAAAGCAGATCATATGCTAAGTAGTACTACTTATTGCAGCTCAGCACAAATGAGCACTAGGCTATGCAACAGTGCTGACTTTAAAGCAGACAAATTCAAAGAGCTAGCCATTCAGGACACACACGTGAGTGGCTGCATTATATTATATAGAAATTTGTTGTGCAGCAAACTGGCATCTGGAACAATACTGGCTACCTCTCCTCTCCTCTCTTCTCACCAGGGGCAAATAGCAACACAGAATCCAACAAAAAATCACTACAGCAGGTCCCGGGATCCCAAAGTCAGGTCACAGTCTGGTCCCAAATGAAAAATGGGCTTGAATGTATGAACCACAGGTCATTGCAGCTCAACATTAAAGACTGCTGGACTGCAATGATCCATAACTTAAAGAAGACAAAGTCAAATAGCTAGCCAGATAAGAAACACAGGGGAAAGCCTACCACAAACTAGCAAGTAGAACGTTGCTGTCTTCTTACCAGGGTCAAATTACAACATAGAAGTCAATGAAAATTCACTCCAGCTGGTCCTGTGATTCATAAAATCAGTTTAGAGTTAGGCCGTAGATTAAAAATGGGCTCCCTATTGAAATGCTGGCACTCAAAATGCAGAGTCCTGAAAAGACAAAAAAAAGACCAAAAAACACAGGAGAAGAGCGAATCTCGAAAAACTGCTCTTCTCCTTGAAACTTCTTTTGGTGGGGGGGAGGGGGGGGGCAATATTATATGCCAATGCTGAGATCAACATACCTCAGAGAAAAGGGAATATTCTGAGAAACGGCATCTCAGACTTAATGTATATAATTCCGATTTTTCAGACATTCAGTCAACACTTTTTGATACTCTTGCAGGTGGTGACATTTAAAATGGTTACCTGAAAAATATGCTTGATGACAGAAGTTGTTTTTCAGTAGATCGGGATCACATATTGCAGTTCGTAAAAACATTCTGGTTAGGCACTACATAACTTCAATGGCTAAAAATGTTACTATCATAAAGGAATGAAAAGAAGACAGTCACCATCGTAAAGAAATTGTAATGTTCTGCACTAAGAACCTGCACAAATCAATGCATTTAACACAGACAAATTCAAACAGCTAAACAGTCAGGGCAAAAGGTGAGCAGTGTCTAGCAAACTAGCATCCACAACAATGTCAGCTACCCCTTCTTTTATCATGGGCAAACAGGAACACGAGAAGTCATTCCCTCAGGTCCTAGGGGGCCTTGTCACAATCAGGTCAGGTAGGTCTGAGATTGAAAATTGGCTTGACTGTATTAGTCTTCCTCCAGCAGATCAGATGCCAAGAAGTGCAATCATTACAGCTCAGTACAAAGCAGCTGTTTGCACAGGAATCCACATTTCTGCTTATATGCTACATAAATTTAATGACTAAAAAATGGTCACTAATATAAAGAAATATTTTTAATTATTTAATTCAAACTGAACACACATATATTATGGACGTGTCCTGTATTATGTAACCTGAAAAGAAGTCACATATTCATTCTAATTGTAACCAATTATAATGCAACATGTCAGAATGTCCCTGCTCAATGCCTGTAATGTCCTGCATTCAGTATCTGTGTTTGATAGTTTTTAGTAATGCTTCATGAAATTATACACATGCACTCATGCACAAAATTTACAACAGTTTGCAACTCTACTGTGAAGGACTCAAATGCATCTGAATAAAAATTTTGCTCAGACGTATTGCCTTGATCATTATGGTTGCAGGGGTGACTGCAGCATCTTTCCAGTGATAGAAAGGGTTGCTATTCTGTGGAACTATATAAGAAGCATATGTGAAATACACATGATTTTTATTTATAACGTAATGACAAATCAATACAGATATATTATGGGCATGCAGTGCATTTATGAACTAGTATACATATACTTACACAAATGTAAATCATGTATAATGCAGCTTAAACTATGACTGTAAAATAGTGCATCTCTGTGTGTCTTAATCCTTTTCCACTCACCAGTCTGTCTCTTTCAACCCATCAAGTCAGCCATAGGCATTTGTACCTACCCCTTTTCTGACCTCCCTCACTCCCTACTACCAATAACAAACATCTTCAAAAACACTTACACAACCTATTATCATATCATTACGTATTTTAC
The DNA here is from genome assembly GCF_019279795.1 of Protopterus annectens. Lineage (NCBI taxonomy): Eukaryota > Metazoa > Chordata > Ceratodontiformes > Protopteridae > Protopterus > Protopterus annectens. Next base: position 935,818,823 of record NC_056727.1, read on the forward strand.
TTCCATGACTTCCTCACCAACAAACCAGAAGCACAACCCCCCAGTAATCAGACAAATCCTATTTGCCATTAATCAGACCATCCTTGCCAGGATCAGTTTTATCTCTGTTCAAAAGCACCAAAGACCTCATTCAGACTATGCTCCATGATTAATTTCATTTTATTTTATTTTAACATTTGTTTATTGGGAAAGTTTGACTTGGAATGAAGTCAGTTTTCAGCAGAGGGTCGGGGAGAAATGCTCCAGAGTCTTTGTAACATGGGAGGAAACTGACACACGCGGAGAAAACTCACACGGATGCAGGGAGGACATACAGACTCCGCACAGAAGCCACCCCAGCCGAGAATCAAACCAGAGAACCTCTTACTGTGAGGCGAAAAGCAACACTGCACCATAACTTTTATACTCCTTAAGAGTAACAATGAACCCAAACCAGTCCCAACAACTCCCTTTCCTCAGCATCAGAACTATTCTCTTCCTACACTGGCATGTGCCCTCCTCAATCCACACAGCATCAGATACAAGCTAAACCACATCAGTGATTTTATTTCCTAGTATGACACAGGCATTCTAACAGTCAGAATCCTGGATCACAAATGACTCTACCATCTTTCAACACTTTCTAACCTCCTACAAATATGCCAATGATGCCAGACCATGCAAACAATCAGGTGGTAGCGCTCTAATTTTGGATAGAAATAACCTAAATCCAAAAGTCATTGTCCAAGGAAACTCCTCCTCCTTAGACTTCAGTTCTAACTAGAATCTAAAATTTACAACTCACAAAGGGAAAACGATGCACAGGAGACACTTCTAGTGCAGTTAACTGTTGAAAAAAGACCTATTCAAATCATAGCTGGCCACAGACCCCCATCCATGACTCAGGATGTCCACTTTGCCTGTCTGGACTTACTTGAATCCATCAAGATTCAATCCTCTACACTGATTCTGGGTGACTTTAACTAACCAACCATAGAGTAGAAGACCTATTCTAGGCCAAACATAAACGCCCAGAGATTCCTCTACTTTGTCAATGCCAATGCATTGGCGCAGCTGGTCGGCATCCCCATGAAAGGTGAAAATATCCTGGATCTGGTACTCACCAACATGACTAGCCACTGTAGCACCCCTACAGAGTCATCCACCTTGGTAAGAGCTGACCATAAAACGATCACTTTCGAAGTCATCATCTCCCCTGACCCACCCTTGCTAGGGTCAAACAATAAAACTTTTCCAAAGCTGACTATAATCTCCTGACATTGGGTATAAGTAGCTTCACAGCCACCATCCCTACAGTTGGAATGAGCACTAATGTCGAAGCCTACACCATAAAACTATATGAGCACCTAAATAGCTGCATGGACTCAGCAATATCTGACAGGACTAAATTATCTTCCTCAATGAAGAGTAAACCTGACTTGTGGACAGCAGCAATAAACAAACTCTATAATAAAAGGAAAAAACTGCTGTCCAATACTAAGAAGGAGCATATGCCAAGTTGGAAGCAATCTCTCCTTTGTCTGAACAAGCAAATAAGGTCATGGATGAAATCCTCTAAAGCTGACTTCGAGTCCAAATTGTCCACATCCACTAAGGACAATCACAAGGCCTTCTTCACATATGTCTGCAATCTTAAAGGTAACACCCAACTCTGCTCTGAACTGGTGGTCAAGAATACCACATACACAAGTGCCGTAGATATAGCCAATCTACTGGCAGACAGGTTCAGTGAAAACTTCACCCCCCTGTCCCCCCATTAATAAACCAGGACATCCCCAGTACCTGCCCTCTCCCCTCATCACCAGGGAGCAGGTCTTTAATACCGTCTCAAAAGCAAAATATTCAGCCTCTATGGGACCTGACAACATCCCTGGCTGTGTCCTACATGAAGTCACGCATGAGCTCTCAGCACCATTAGGCACCCTATTCAGCCAAAGCCTGAGCACCAGCTTTGTCCCAGCCGAATGGAGGACAGCCACTGTCATCCCTGTACACAAAGGTGGAGTGTCCAATGACCCATGGAAATTAAAAGCCAATCAGCCTACATAGCCTGAACTGCAAGGCCAAGGAATGCATTATCATGGACCTTATAAACAAGGACATTGGCAACCTCCAAATTCTTTTCCTCACACAGTTTGGTTTTGTCAAAGGGAGATCATGCCTGTTAAACTTTGTCAACTTCTTCGAAACAGTCAACAAAGCCATAGATGAGGGGAAGATATAGCCTACTTTAACCAACTTTAACCTAGCCAAAGCCTTTCACACTATTCCCCACTTGGGCATAACAGATAAACTCTCCCAGCTAGGCATCAACCTGTATGCTACCAGATGGGTAACTAACTGGCTCACTGATAGAACTCACTCAGTCAAAATAGGGGAAGTCGCTTCTAGTAGTAGACCAGGAATGAGTGGCATACCCCAAGGATTGGTCTTGGGGTCTCTACTGTTTGGATATACTTTCCTGAGATGCAAGCCAAACCAGTGGTCTGTGGCCGACCAAGATTGCAGATGACTGCAAGCTGGGCCCGGTCTTAAATTCCCCTCGTGATGTGAATATCCTCCAAGAGGGCCTTACCCAAACTAATGATTGGTGCCAGAAACATGGCCTCAAACTGAATGCCAAGAAATGCATCATTATCCACTTTGAGGAAAATGGCATCCCCACTAATTATCACATTAATAACAACGTACTAAGTATGCAATCAGTCATGAGGGACTTGGGGACCCAGGTTGATAGCAATCTGACTTTTGACCACCACATTGCCTCCATTGTACAGAAGGCTTTCTACATGGCTCACCTCATAAGCAAGGGTATTTCATCCAGGAATAAGGAGGTCATAACATAGCTGTACTCCTCCCTTATCAGACCAATTATCTCGTACAATGCCCCCCTTCAGCATGTACCTTGCCAAGCATATGCAGCAGCTAGACAGGCCACAGATGTGCCTGACCAGGAAAATCCAGGATCTCAAACAACTATCCTATACAGATAGGCTAAAAGCCCTGTCCCTCTACTCAGTCTTGCACAGACTGCTCAGAGGTGACCTGTATCTGGCATCCAAGACCATCTCAGACACAGCCTTGATGGAATTGCTGCATATCTGTAAATCAAACTCCATTCACACAACCCACAATCAAGGCCTTAACCTGGTCTGTGACATTAATAGAACTTGTTGGTGGGATAGATTTGTGTCCAAAAGACTCCACCATCTGTGGAATAGACTCCCTCTCCATGTCAAGCCGAGTACCTCACTAGCTCTCTTTAAGAGGAACCTGGACGTCTGGATGGGAAACAGAAGATTAACCCCTAGAATCCCACCTGTGTCCCTGCTGGACAGGGGAAACAGGTGCTGACTTTGTGGGAACATGGGTGAAATTATTGGCTAAGCTTATATGGGCGTCAGGGTCAATATCCTAGTATCATCCTATGAACCTATGAACTACTGATCACTACAGCCTATCTACCACCCCCTGCTTCTCTAGATAAATTTAGATCATTCATCATTAACATCTTTAATAAATGTCCCAGAAATTATAACATAATCATTCCAGGTGACTTTAATCTTAATTACCTTGTCCTTGTTTCATCTCACTTGGATACTTTCCTAGCAGACCTACATCTCCTTCATCTCATAAAGGGACCAAGACCAAACCTCAGGTCCTTTAAAGCCTCCACAATCAACCTTATAATTACAAATATACCAAACTCTATCGCCAACATAAACATTCTGCCACCATCACTAAGCAACCACAGCCCAATCAACTTTACAGTTGTCAGCTATCTAGTAAACCTACCACCGATATTAAAAGCCTTCAGAAATCAGAGTTACACAAATATAGACAAACTTAGAACATCTATCACAGCCCACAACTGGAATATTCTCTTTACATTACCCTAATACAACAGCTGTAAGCTTAATGAACTTTCTACTCCAGCTGCAAGACACTTTCTTCCACTTATCCACTTATCCACTTATACCTTCTTATATTTCCCAAGCACTTTTGTAAAGAGGTTAACATACATACAGAAGAAAACCTCCTCATGATACCCTGCATAAAATCACCATTCAATGTGGTACAGCAAAAATTTCTCTAGAAGATTTCTCCAGATGATCACCTGTCAAAAGCCATACCTTCCACAGATCATGCACTGCCCACCCACCTCCATTCATCTCCCCCTTCCACTTCAAATGCATACCTCCCAAGGAAGTCTCTATTTGATTTAAAAATATTTCCACTGACACTCCTCCTGGATCTGATGACATAAATCCCTGGTTCATATATCATTGCAGACAGCATCTATGTTTTCTTCTCACCTACATATATAATCTATGTCTCACACGAAACATCATGCCACAGATTTGGAAAATTCATTTAATTAAACCACTTCCCAACGCAAACCAATCCAAAAGATACCTCTCACTTCCTTCCAATATCTATCCTTCCAGTTCTGGGCAAACTTCTTGAAAAGATAAATCTAAACCCAACTCTCCCTCTATATTCATCAGTACCACCTCCTCTCCTCCAAACAACAATGATTCTGGCCTGGACAAAGTACTATGACAGCACTTTGGTCCCTAACTGATGGCATCCTGCTAAACTTTGACAGAGGCCTCCTTAAAGGTACCCTATTTAAAGACCTGACAAAGCATTTAACCTCATTGACCACTATCTTCTCCAAAACAAAGTAACTGAAATTGGTATCAATCCAGATGCTACTCCCTGTTTAAAGACTTTCTCAGTGACAGACACATCAGAGTTAAAACAGGATCCTCCCAATCAGAAACAGCATCTGTTACCAAAGGTGTACCACAAGGATCTATTTTTGCTCCCAACTCTCCTACATATTCATTAACAAACTTCCTTTTGACTTCCCCATCTCCTGCTTATTCGTTATGTTAATGACATAGTCATTTACGGATCGGATCACACCCACACCAACATTTAATGCCAACTCCATTCAGACTTACATGAGCTTCACCAATGGCTCATAAACCATTGACTACTTCTCAACCCCACCAAGACCAAAACTATGCTTTCTGGAACAGAAATTTCACAAAGCACCTAACTTGTTAACTATCTTTGACCTACACAACCATTCCATAGAGACAACCTCCATCTTCAAATACCCAGAACTGTGAGTTGACAAGTCGCTAAGCTTCCATTTCAACATAGACAAAGTGAAAGCCAAAGTAGACTTCCTCCTCTTCTGGGCCCAAAAGATTTCCCCTTTTATATCATAAAGAGCAGCCACTAGCAAAGGAGTTCTTCTTTCTCATCTTGAATATGGGCTCCCAATTTTTGCTTCTGTTTCCAAGAAAAATATTGCTGTACTCCAGATTATCTCAAACATCATCTGCTGATTCAGTACAAACGCACCTCTCTGTGAGCATCACTCTATCACCCTAGAAAAACCCAAATGGCTACCCATAAAAATGAGCTCTAACCTACTTTTAGGATCCCAACTCTACAAATGACTTCATCTGCACACATCTTCTCCCCTTGCAGCTAGACTTCATGAAAAACCTGCTCATACAATCTGAGGCACTACTCACAAACCACACTACCTCTCATTACCCCGAGAATCAAACTCCACAGCACTGCACATGCTTTCTAATCAGAGCTGCATACTCTTTGACATGCTCTACCCACTGACATTAAGGAAATCAACACATTCCAAATTCAGAATGCAACTCAAAAAGCACTTCATCCAGTCCAAATGCTCCTGCTTCAACACAGGACATGTCACCTAAACTATCTCCTTTCTGAGTATCTTCACCTCTCTCACGATTGAATGAAGATTGACCCATTTCAGAAATTAATGTATACATTGTATATACCACTCTGCTTGATTGTACACTGTGCTGTCCTTGGTCACCTGAATGTATATACACAGTTTTTTTTCTATGTAATAAGTCAGAACTATTCTGTTATTTCTTATATTCCTGTATTTTTGTTTCTGTAATGATTTGTATTTCACCTGGGCTGAGCCTGAAATTAGTCAGTAATGATAAGTGTAGTACCATGGTTTAGAAATATAAATAAATAAATAAATAAATACGGGGATATATCTTGATTATTTGCTGTCACTCCTTAACAACGCTCTTATGCAATTATGCACGGACACCCAGGTAAAGACTGATTCTCAGACTGCTTTTCATCCTTCAAGCTCATCAGTGAAGTTGGCTGGTTAATTTTACTCTGGTCCATGCAAGAATGTTTAGTGGTGGCATCTTTAATGTCAGACAAAATGTCACTTTTCTGAATATATATGATGCTTACTTCTAATATAATTCCAGCACAGGACCTGTATTGTATTCTTCACCCTGAAAAAATAAGTCATGCACCTTCTCTTTACATGTAACAAATACAAAGCAATTGGATACTTTCTAGTGGCCAGTTAGGCAAGGTGCCAATGATTACTAATATAGGGTTATGCCACTGAAATAGTATTGCATTTTCTATTACAATTTTTGGATATGTATCTGGATATTTGGTTATTAATTGCACTTACATTGTGCTTTTATGCGCAAAGGTAATACAGCCAGCTTATCTAGAATTTCTCAGTGACAGTTAATAATTATTACTGATGTAGTTTTGTCTCAACATGATCAGTTATTGAAAATTACACTTTTACTTTCAAAACAGACTGAAGCCACCTGCCCGATGCATGAAAACCCTAACCTAGCTCCTGCCCCTACATCTTACTTTAAATACCCTCTCACAAACACAATATAGGCAAATTTGGTGTGAATGTAGTGGTAGAATATTTTCTTACAGGAAACTGTATTTTCCTTCTGTAATGTTTTTTTTTGTTTTCATTATTACTGATTTTCAGGAAATGTTTGTTGGAATACTGGCATCAATCAGTTGTGATTCAGTGCTTGTTAATTTTCTGATTAGTCACAAACACATATATACTCATGTCCGTACGCACATGCACATGCACTATATATGTGAATTTGTGTGCTTTCATCGCTGACCATCTACATTGGCATATACCTCATCAACCGCAAATAGTCCAAACTAAATCAGTGGACATGCCAGTATGCATGCACTGAGCACAAACCTTGGTGCATGCAACCCCCCCCCCCCCCCACACGCACATTACAAGTACCAACTCAGGGCTCACAAAACAGTGGAGAAAGGACAAAATCCCACTCCCAGTGTATAGTGATCCTGCACACAAAGCAGCTGGCATCCTGTGACGAACTGGCAGTTTGAAAACACAGCCCTCCTAACAAAACATGATCAAAAGAACTTAAAATCAAACCGGCTACATTTATATATATATATATATATATATATATATATATATATATATATATATATATATATATACATACACATATTCACTTTAGAACATTGAAAGCCCATAACATTGAAATTCAAAACACTGAGACCAAAATCTTGAAAATTCAAAACACTGAAAATTCAACACTGAATCCCATAACACTGAAAATACATAGGAAATCAGCATGTACTATATTCCAGCACAACTATATAGATAAAAAAACAACATATTACACTTCTTCAACTATAAGCATTGGCAGGGGTGTAGCTAGGATTTTCAAATTTGTACTGACAGCTCTCAAACTGCTACCCCCCTCCCCAGCCAAGCTACGGCCATTCTCGTAATTCACGGTTCACTCTTTTTGTGTCGATGAAGAGGCATTCGCTGTAATGCCTCTTCAGTAATATAATATAAATTCACTCAAACTCGGTTCCTTGAATTGAAAATTAACCTGAAATGTCAGTTCTTTGAAAAATGCAGCATGGTAGTTGGGGTAGAGACTTTATGCTTTTGTTTTCTATAACTAAGGTACAGGTTTTGAGCTTGAGTAAATTACTAACCACCTGCTACCACTAACTAGGATGTTTCATTCACACACACACCCCTACCTACCTCTTAGTGCAAGAAATATGGACAAAGCCTAAAATAAACAGGGACAGATATTAAATAATGTTCTCGTGAACTTAGAAAGTTGCTAGAATAACAGGATTTGTGCTAGTATGAATTTTTCTAAAGGACATGAAGTCTGAAGCTCAAATGTCTGTCATTATTTAGCAATTTCAGCCTTCAATGATTTTCTAGAAAATCACAAAATTTATGAGGAACAGACAAAAATATGGGGCAAAAATCTGGACATTCTGCAAAATTTGGACAGTTGAGAGGTATGCTACCTACCACACACACACACACACACACACACACACACACACACACACACACACACACACACACACACACACACACACACAACCTCTCAACCTCTTACAGCAACAAACTCATAGATAAAACGCAGGCAAATCCACAAAAATAAGGACATTTTTTTAAATATTGCTCTTATAAACTTAGAAAGATAATAGAATAGTAGTAGGTCTTGCATCAGTACGAATTTTCTGAAAGGTATGAAATCTGAAACTGAAATGTCTGCATTATTTTCTAACTTTAGTCTTTAACAATTTGCCACTAATTTGCCAGAAAACTGCAATTTTATGAAAAACGGACCAAAAATGTGATGCAAAAATATAAAATTGCCAGACAATACAGCTGGGAGCCTGTCAAAGGAGGGACACCATTTTAATATGAGCACAGTTAACTTAGAGCAGCTGACAAAATTAGAGAATCTACATGCATTTCTGAAATAAAAGTAATGTATAACTCTGATCATTACAGTTATTTATAAAAGTAAAGTAAACCCTCTATGTTTTCTTCCAAAATTGATATTTTGTGGAGGGATCATTAAGGGAAGAGCAACATTCTGAGCCAAAATCAGGGACAGTTGAGGTTTGGCTATGCCTAATTCTATAAAGCAATTTGCATGTACCTCTCAACCTGTTAATGCAATAAATCTGGACAAGGCCAAATATATTGAGGGAACATATAAACAGTACTAAAAATGGCTCTTGTATAAACTGGGACAGTTGATAGAACAGGTCTTATTTTAGCATGCATTTTTCTGAAGGTTATAAAGTCTGAAACTAGTGTGTCATTATTTAGTGACTTAATTCCTAAATCATTTGCCAGAAAACCACAAATTGAGGAACAAACCAAAAATAAGAAGCAAAAATCTATTCATTCTTTGAAAATCTGGACAGTTGGGAGGTATAGTTCAGCTGGGGCTGTCTAAGTTTGCCGCCCTTCCCTCATAAAACCATGGTCGAATGGAGCCCCCCTGCAGCCATTCCAATGATCCATTACTTTGCTATTTCACTCCATTTACCATAAACACTAATGTGCATACTGATTTACTTCTATGATGATTTGAACTTCATTTGAAAGTTTTATTTTGCATTTTACAGCACAAACACTAAGACATCTGCTAAACAAACTTGGCATTAAAACTTCTCTGCCCTTGAAACTCACATTCATTGAAACAACATTAAAACCCACATTCAAAGAAAAATACATTTTACCCGTGGCAGATAAAAATTAATTCTGAGCTGCTTTTAAATCATAGGCCCCTTGCATATGAAACATACATGTGCTCTTTGATACACCTTCCTATTGCTTTGAACATTTTTCCAGTAAACAATTAAACAAAACTGCCCAATTCAGAACATTTCCATCATAAAAGTCTAGTCAAACTTCTACAGTCCACCATTATCAGTAAATAATATGCACAATCTCTGAAGTAGTAAAAAAGTCATCTAAATAATTCCACGTTAAATAAATCTAACTAATGAAGAGGTTGCTGCTAGCAATCACCTTTATATTTCATGACTTCACCGAAAAATAGTGTCTGATGCCCCTGAGGAATAAATTAGTAATATTGCAATAGGAAATGGATGGCAAACTGATAACAGGCTCATAGTTAGTGTCTTAACTTTCAGTACAGCAGCATTCACCCCTTATGGGAGTAGAACCAACAACCTTCTGCATTAAAAGCAAGTACACAACATTTTGTGCTACTAGCAATGTGAGCCGACTTAGCATAATCAGCACTAAACTTCTCTTCCCCTGCAGCTCTCAGTTCCTGCAATACTCAACTACATCTCAACTTCGCAGCACAAGAAGTCTGGAAAAAGCCAAATTTATTGGGGTGGGTCAAAAGGGCAAAAAACAGGAACACATTAAACATTGCTTGTATAATCTTGGAAAGCTGCTAGAATAAAATGCTGTGTTACCATCATACATTTTACTGCCAAGGTCACTGTGCAAAATAGTCAGAACAACATACCACTATGCCAAATCACCTGCTTTGTGAAAGAGAGGAAGACTGAAACTTAAATGGCTATCATTTAATGAATTCAGTTCTCACCATAGCTGTCAACCTCTTAGCACAAAACACCTGGACAAACCCAGTAATGAGGGAATACAGCCCTCAAACATATTCAGTGAATTCAGTTCTTGCCATAGCTGTCAACCTTAGCACAAAAAACCTGGACAAAGCCAATAACAGGGTATTACAGTCCCAAAAATAAGGGCAAATTTCAAATAGTCATAAACTTAAAAAAAATGCTATAAAAAAGGTTGTGTTAGTATATATTTATTGCTAGAATAAAAAGTTGTTTTACTATGTCACAAACACAGGGATAAGATGCAGACTCCACACAGAAGGCACCCCAGCCAAGAATCAAACCAGAAAACCTACAGCTGTGAGGCAACAATACTGCCACTGCACCATCAAATATGTAAAGAATTAAACATTCAGAAACCTGAAGTCTGAAATTTAAATGCCTGTCAATTTGTTAATCAGGACAGTCTGACTTGGAACAAAAAAAAAACACAATTCTCAGCAGAGGTCCAGGAAAAAATATTGCAGACATGTCTTTGTAACATGGGAGGACACAAAAGCAAACCCACACAAACACAGGGAGAAGATACAGATCCCCCCCCACACAAAGAAGGCACCCCAGCCAAGAACCAAACCCAAGAACCTACAGCTGTGAGGCATCAATGCTACGTTGCTACCACTGCACCATCAAATTTCAAGCATTGCAATATTTAAAAACCACAGATACATACAGATATTGATCAGATCAAATATGAGGCAAAAATCTGCTATTTTTTTACAAATGGTGGTGGGTAAGGAATTCAGGTCTTTAACACCTGCATACAAGGTACAGGGTTCAAGCCTGAGGTATTCCCTACCACACCACCATGAGTAATCACACCAGTACATCCCACCTGGGGCATTTTCACACACACACACACACACACACACACACACACACACACACACACACACACACACACACACACACACACACACACACACACACACACACACACACACACACACACACACACAGGAATCCACACACAAACACGGGAATCCACACACAAACACACAAGCTCGGGAATCCACACACAAACACGGGAATCCACACACAAACACACAAGCTCGGGAATCCACACACAAGCTCGGGAATCCACACACAAGCTCGGGAATCCACACACCAGCTCGGGAATCCACACACCAGCTCGGGAATCCACACACAAACACACACCAGCTCGGGAATCCACACACAAACACACACCAGCTCGGGAATCCACACACAAACACACACCAGCTCGGGAATCCACACACACCAGCTCGGGAATCCACACACAAACACACACCAGCTCGGGAATCCACACACACCAGCTCGGGAATCCACACACACACCAGCTCGGGAATCCACACACACACCACACTAGCTCGGGAATCCACACACACACCACACCAGCTCTGGAATCCACACACACTCACACCACACCAGCTCGGGAATCCACACACACACACACACACACACACACACACACACACACACCAGCTCGGGAATCCACACACACACACCACACCAGCTCGGGAATCCACACACACACACGCCACACCAGCTCGGGAATCCACACACACACACACACCACACCAGCTCGGGAATTCACACACACACACACACACACACCACACCAGCTCGGGAATCCACACACACACACACACACACACACACACCACACCAGCTCGGGAATCCACACACACACACACCACACCAGCTCGGGAATCCACACACACACACACACACACCACACCAGCTCGGGAATCCACACACACACACACACACACACACACACACACACACACCACACCAGCTCGGGAATCCACACACACACACACACACACCACACCAGCTCGGGAATCCACACACCACACCATGAAGTGAGACCAGCTCGGGAATCCACACACCACACCATGAAGTGAGACCAGCTCGGGAATCCACACACACACACCACACCATGAAGTGAGACCAGCTTGGGAATCCACACACACACCACACCATGAAGTGAGACCAGCTCGGGAATACACACACACACAAGACCAGCTCGGGAATCCACACACACACCACACCATGAAGTGAGACCAGCTCGGGAATACACACACACACAAGACCAGCTCGGGAATTTACACACAAACACAGACCAGCTCGGGAATCCACACACAAACACACACCAGCTCGGGAATCCACACACACAAGCTTGGGAATCCACACACAAGCTCGGGAATCCACACACAAACTCGGGAATCCACACACAAACACGGGAATCCACACACAAACACACAAGCTCGGGAATCCACACACAAGCTCGGGAATCCACACACAAACACACAAGCTCGGGAATCCACACACAAACACACAAGCTCGGGAATCCACACACCAGCTCGGGAATCCACACACAAACACACACCAGCTCGGGAATCCACACACAAACACACACTAGCTCGGGAATCCACACACAAACACACACCAGCTCAGGAATCCACACACAAACACACACCAGCTCGGGAATCCACACACACCAGCTCGGGAATCCACACACAAACACACACCAGCTCGGGAATCCACACACAAACACACACCAGCTCGGGAATCCACACACAAACACACACCAGCTCGGGAATCCACACACACCAGCTCGGGAATCCACACACACACCAGCTCGGGAATCCACACACACACCAGCTCGGGAATCCACACACACACCACATCAGCTCGGGAATCCACACACACACCACACCAGCTCGGGAATCCACACACACACCACACCAGCTCGGGAATCCACACACACTCACACCACACCAGCTCGGGAATCCACACACACACACCACACCAGCTCGAATCCACACACACACACACACACACACACACACACACACACACACACACACACACACACACACACACACACACACACACACACACACACACACACACACACACACACACACACACACACACACACACACACACCACACCAGCTCGGGAATCCACACACACACACACACACACACACACACACACACACACACACACACACACACACCACACCAGCTCGGGAATCCACACACACACACACCACACCAGCTCGGGAATCCACACACACACACACACACCACACCAGCTTGGGAATCCACACACACACCACACCAGCTCGGGAATCCACACACACACACACACACACCACACCAGCTCGGGAATCCACACACACACACACACCACACCAGCTCGGGAATCCACACACCACACCATGAAGTGAGACCAGCTCGGGAATCCACACACACACCACACCATGAAGTGAGACCAGCTCGGGAATCCACACACACACACCACACCATGAAGTGAGACCAGCTCGGGAATCCACACACACACCACACCATGAAGTGAGACCAGCTCGGGAATACACACACACACAAGACCAGCTCGGGAATCCACACACACACCACACCATGAAGTGAGACCAGCTCGGGAATACACACACACACAAGACCAGCTCGGGAATCCACACACACACCACACCATGAAGTGAGACCAGCTCGGGAATACACACACACACAAGACCAGCTTGGGAATCCACACACACACACACACACACCACACCATGAAGTGAGACCAGCTCGGGAATACACACACACACAAGACCAGCTCGGGAATCCACACACACACCACACCATGAAGTGAGACCAGCTCGGGAATACACACACACACAAGACCAGCTCGGGAATCCACACACACACCACACCATGAAGTGAGACCAGCTCGGGAATCCACACACACACCACACCATGAAGTGAGACCAGCTCGGGAATCCACACACACACCACACCATGAAGTGAGACCATCTCGGGAATCCACACACACACCACACCATGAAGTGAGACCAGCTCAGGAATCCACACACATACCACACCATGAAGTGAGACCAGCTTGGGAATCCACACACACCACACCATGAAGTGAGACCAGCTCGGGAATCCACACACACACCACACCATGAAGTGAGACCAGCTCGGGAATCCACACACACACACCACACCATGAAGTGAGACCAGCTCGGGAATCCACACACACACCACACCATGAAGTGAGACCAGCTCGGGAATCCACACACACACACACCACACCATGAAGTGAGACCAGCTCGGGAATCCACACACACACCACACCATGAAGTGAGACCAGCTCGGGAATCCACACACACACCACACCATGAAGTGAGACCAGCTCGGGAATCCACACACACCCCATGAAGTGAGACCAGCTCGGGAATCCACACACACCACACCATGAAGTGAGACCAGCTCGGGAATCCACACCATGAAGTGAGACCAGCTCGGGAATCCACACACACACCACACCATGAAGTGAGACCAGCTCGGGAATCCACACACACACACCATGAAGTGAGACCAGCTCGGGAATCCACACACACACCATGAAGTGAGACCAGCTCGGGAATCCACACACACACCATGAAGTGAGACCAGCTCGGGAATCCACACACACACCATGAAGTGAGACCAGCTCGGGAATCCTCGGACCAACACACACTTCATATTACTCACCAACCCTCCATGAAGTGATTCCAGCTCGGGAATAGGGTTGCCACCTTTTCAAATGGCCGAAGTGGGACATTTTCGGGACACATGTCAGATTTTACAGGCCGACACATACCCACGGTCAGTACAAAGGATAGAACTTTACTTTTTGCCTAAATGAAAGCTTATTGTTGTAGCAGTTTAGTTGCTTATTCTGTTTCATGTAACATTTAGGTATTTTACATACAGAAATAACTATTTTATGCAACTATTACGTGAACTATGGGACATAATTATGTCCTACAATCTCAGGACATTTGCCATTTTTAATATTTTTGGTCAGGACACAACTGCCCTCAAAGCCTCGCAAAGTGGGACAGGTGGTAACCCTAAAGTCATATAGTTATTTTATTTCAGAAAAATGCATGCTATTTCACTGTCTCTTATTCTATCAACGTGTGACGTTAATAATGCTGTTTTTTTTTTTTTTTTTTTTAATGTGTTCTTGTTTGTCGCTGATTAATGTATCCATCCCTGATTCTGGAGATAAGAAGGCGGATTAGGGTTGTCACCTGCCCCTCTTCGTGCAGGGCAGTTGTGTCCTGAGAAACACATGAAAAATGACAATTTTTAGGACAAAAATATTTACAGTATTTCCTATATTAATTGCATACGGCAATTATTTTGTATGTGCAATACCTTAATACTTTATGAAACAGTAGAAGCAAATCACATTCTGCAACAATGCGTTTTTATTTTGGCAAATAAGTGAAGTCTAGTCTTTTGCGGTGGTTGCAGGTATGTGTTTTGCTACAAATTCTCATATATCCATAAGAAATGTCCCTGCTTTGGGCTTATGAAAAGGTGGCAACCCTAGGAAGAGCCAAGGCACGATTTACTGCTGTGTAGACCCGTAAAAACATATTGAATGATGGCGAGTTTGGCAACATACTTTTTTGGCGAAAGTAGTATATACCTGAAGTATCAGTTTTGCACAGCAACACCTTTAGACAGCCATCACATGCCCGACTTGTTGATTTTACAGAAGAACGCCTTCTTTGCACAATTTGACCCACATTTCTGGAAAGGTTGCTTTGTAATTCATATCCTTGCATTTCCTTACTGTTACTGACTTTTCCTCAGATCTGTGCGAAAATCAACCCTGAATTCCATGTGACAGTGAAACATTGACTCCTCCCGCTCGGAAAGCATTTGGAGCTCCATTCCGACTGGCTGCCTAAAGCGCGCTGACGTCATCGTGCAGTAAAGCGCGAAAAAACAAAATTTAAAACGCTACCCCCCCTTTCTACATAAGTTGTACTGAAATCAGTACAGTGCGTATGCCTCCCGACGTCCCTGAGCATTGGAAGCCCATAACACTGAAATTCAAAACACTGAGACCAAAATCTTGAAAACTGAAAACACTGAAAATTAAAAACATTGAATCCTATAACACTGAAAATACATAGGAAATCAGCATGTACTATATTCCAGCACAACTACATAGAAAAACAAATAAAAAACAAACCATATTACACTTCTTCAACTATATGCAGGGGGGCAAACCCCCCCTGCACCCCCCAGCCCCCCACAATCCCTGCTACTTAAATATATCAACTCCGAGATCCCACTACACTACAATGTATTATGTTGTGGTATAGTATAGTATAGCATGTAAGAAGGAAACATAATTGAGGTTACCTATGAATCTCCAGTAAGACTCACAATATATAGTAGTGTGTAATGTTTAACAGTGAAGTAATGTTTCTAAGAGAAGGTTAAGGATAGTTTTTTACAATATAAACAGGCAGTCATGAAGCATGGAATTGTATGCTTGCTGTTTTGTTCTGTGTAGTGTGATCTCACAATTGATTTATGTAAATTGCAAGGGGTGTTGTGGGAGCAGCTCCCCACACTGGGGGGGGGGCTGCTTATAGTTGGATAAGTATAACATGGTTTGGTTTTTATTTGTTTCTGTATGTAGTTGTGCTGGCATATATTAAATGTTGGTTTCCTATGTATTTTCAATGTTATAGGATTCAATGTTCTGAGTTTTCAGTGTTTTGAATTTTCAACATTTTGGTCTCAGTGTTTGAATTTCAATGTTATGGGCTTTCAATGTTCTAAAGTAAATCCATATATATATGTATGTATGTATATATATATATATATATATATATATATATATATATATATATATATAGATATATACATTAAGTATAATGGGTATACTAGCAACCGTCAAACATCTGCTACAACGATGTGGGCAAACAAATGTTGACATGCTTCTGTGCATGCTTGGAAGTTAATCCTCAGAACATACAAGTAAGGCACCCCCTACACACACCTTGCTACTTATTTATTCCATTTCCAAAATCACAAAATCCCTGGGGAAAACGCATATTCCCCAAGCTTATGGACTGTCTCTTCTCACACCACTGTTGACCATCTGTGAAGGCACTATCTACAGCACCTACAGTATTGCAAGAATAAAGCCCTTTATTAGTATATTTTACGGTATTAATTTTAAAAGAGCAAATGTTACTTTTAGATGTATGTTCATGGTCTCTTCCAAAGAAGATATAAATTACTATATTAGCCATGTTTTACCTCTTTTATAAAAGACATCTGGAAATGACAAATGACTGGGCAAAACATAATCCTCATTTATATTTTTAAGATAAAAGATTATGTATTTAGACAAACAGCTGTGTTTTGTAACAATAAATACGTTTTTACTGAAGAGAGTATTAGTTGTAATAAAGCCATAATTTCTGTCAGAAGAACAGCTAAGATTTTCTTCAGTAGGTCTATCATAAGATTTGCAATACAGCATTATAATAAAATCTGAACTGCAATTTATTTTATTTTTATCGAATCTTTGTTAACTGGATAAGTGAGTTGGTCCAGAGAACCCTTTCACCCATGACACTGGTGCAATAGCACCATTTATAAAAAATACAGTCAAGCTAGACAAAATAGAGTTAAGTGATTACACATGATAGACAGAAATATTATAACAGGAAATGACTTAGAAAAAAGTGCATGGTTATGCATGACTTCATTTCACTTTAGAAAAGGAGTTAAATATATTCAGCACATATACAAAAAAACATGTATTTTTGCATAGGTGAGTTTCCTTTCACTCTCTCCTTTGACGTCACTTTTTTATTCTCCTGGTTTCACTATAACTACTAAATTTTAGATGGATAATTACTCCGTGAGAGATTTTGACCCTGAGAGCAGAGTTGTATAAGAAACTTAGTCATTGTCTCGATAAGTTGAATGTTTTAAGTTTTCCTTGACATGATTAAATAGTTATTGCCTTCTTGTCTGAAAGTAGAATATTCAGTAATGTTTCTGATTTTTATGGGGAGGGGGTTCTAGTCAGAGGGGGCAATCTTACAGAAACATTTCTCAGCTGCAAACAATTATGCTTTAGCCACTAGTTTTTTATTATACCTCCTTTAAAGTAATAATGTAGTTATGTTTAGGTACACTATGAAACTTAGACTGAGAAGGCACTGAGGAAGCATGTCTCTAAACACAATGCCTAAAATATCACAAAGGCAAAAACACCAACCATAAGTATAACTTGCAGGGTGGCAAGCCCATCTGCACTCTCATGTGGGAGGAAATCCTCCATACCCCTCAAACTTATAGATTCTAACTCCATGGTCACACACACATACATGAGGAAGGGAGAAATTTCCCAAAACAAACAAATCACTACTGGCACTAACTTTGAAACCACACTGGCAATATTTTCTTGTCGGAAAACAGTCACTTACCTTCTGTTTCTCAACATGTTGCGTCAAGGACTTAACACTCAAGGAATTTATGCTCGCCCGCATGTAGATATGCTGTCATGTTCTTTGCTTGTTTACAAAGAAATTCTGATTTACTGAATTTTTCTTTTTCACAGAAATTTCTTTCAAAGCTAGGGAGGTTAATGTGTGAGGTAGGCTGCAGATGGTGGATTAAGAAAATTTGAAGCTAGTGTCTCTTTTCTCTGCAATTTAGCATGAATAACTTATCTGTCATAATAAATTTCCAGTCCAAATGCTCTGTTTTATATCTGTTTAAAGCAAAAGTAAAGTCTATATTACACTTATTTTTCTTAAGAGCATGCAAGAAACAAAAATGTACTTTAGATGTGATGGTGATTCTGGTTCAAAAGGAAGAAAGGTTAGCTTCTGCAGCACAAAATGCAGGCATAATAAGAAATCACCACCATATAAAAAAAAATTAATAATGCGGGTACATACATTGGGTTACAATGTAACCCATAGAAATGCTGCATTTGCTGGTGTAAAGTAGGCCATGTAACACTTTCACAAGTTTTCCAATAAACATTCGAAGCAAAAAGAAAATTATTTAAACAAAATTTGGTGATTTTGAAAATGAAATGCATTAAAGGGTCCCAGAAAAAATTGCAAGGCTTCAAAGTCTACATTATGAGGTAGGCTCATATAAAGGCTTACTATACACAAAAGTTACATATTTATCATAACAACAAATCTACATGATCCAAGCCCATTCTCTTCAATCTCCAGGACTTAGCCACAGGCTCAAGTCAGCTCATCATAAAAAATGCTCCCAGGATCAGTATCCTTTCATCATTCCATAATGTATTGTACTAGTTAGCTTCTCCAGACTTCTGAATACATAGACCTCTTACTCAGCACTCACCTAAATAATCCTACATAAAATTCTTATCCTTCCTTCCTCTGGAGTAGTTGGGAAGGTGACTGGATTTGTTTAGTATAGACTGAGATCATCTAGACCTATTGTTTTGGTAAGTAAAACATTTCCTAGTCCATCACTTCCCAGTCCATTTTCTTCAACCTCTATGACAGAGTTCCAAGCAACCCCCCTTATCCCAAGCCAAACCTCCTAGGTGGTTAAGAAAAGATATCATGCAAAATAATGACCAAGAAGGAAGACCGTTCCCTCGACACACCACATCTAATTCATAGTATCTTTCTAAAAGTATACAGAGAAGCCCAATCTTCAGCTGCACAAATATCATCAATTTAATCACTAGAAATAAAGGCCTTATACGTAGCTAAGGCTCCAGAAGAATAAGCTTTTTTGGGTTATAGGAAGCTACATGGCATATTTCTTTAACAAAATCTGATGACATCAGTAAGTCACCTTGACAGAACCAGTTTGCATACTTTCAACTTGCTTTAGTCAAATTAAGCAAAACGGCCATTACCTTTTCTGAACAGTTCAGTTTTATGCAAAAAGGATCTCAATTGCCTGTAGATGTCTAGACAATGCTAAACATATTTCATTTTATTGGAACAATTTGGAAAAAAGACCAGGAGATTGATAGATTTAAATTAGTTGATGTTATATAGGATGTTATATAGGATGTTATATATACCCCCCATCTAGCACACGCCACTTCCTTTATTCCTCTCACGCGTGTGTGTCCTCAGCAGCTGTCTGCTCCTGTCCAGCGTCCTTATTTTCCACTGTTCCTAGCTCTACAAGGACCTGAATCTCTTCTTAACCTCAAGCTCTATTGGGACCTTGTGGCCCGTCCACACTGCTTTGGCTGCACCTACCTGACTGTTTTTCCTGACATCCTCAAATTAAAGAAGGAAGAAATTCCTAGCTCTACAAGGACCTGAATCTCTTCTTAACCTCAAGCTCTATTGGGACCTTGTGGCCCGTCCACACTGCTTTGGCTGCACCTACCTGACTGTTTTTCCTGACATCCTCAAATTAAAGAAGGAAGAAATTCCTAGCTCTACAAGGACCTGAATCTCTTCTTAACCTCAAGCTCTATTGGGACCTTGTGGCCCGTCCACACTGCTTTGGTTGCACCTACCTGACTGTTTTTCCTGACATCCTCAAATTAAAGAAGGAAGAAATTCCTAGCTCTACAAGGACCTGAATCTCTTCTTAACCTCAAGCTCTATTGGGACCTTGTGGCCCGTCCACACTGCTTTGGCTGCACCTACCTGACTGTTTTTCCTGACATCCTCAAATTAAAGAAGGAAGAAATTCCTAGCTCTACAAGGACCTGAATCTCTTCTTAACCTCAATCTCTATTGGGACCTTGTGGCCCGTCCACACTGCTTTGGCTGCACCTACCTGACTGTTTTTCCTGACATCCTCAAATTAAAGAAGGAAGAAATTCCTAGCTCTACTAGGACCTGAATCTCTTCTTAACCTCAAGCTCTATTGGGACCTTGTGGCCCGTCCACACTGCTTTGGCTGCACCTACCTGACTGTTTTTCCTGACATCCTCAAATTAAAAAAGGAAGAAATTCCTAGCTCTACAAGGACCTGAATCTCTTCTTAACCTCAAGCTCTATTGGGACCTTGTGGCCCATCCACACTGCTTTGGCTGCACCTACCTGACTGTTTTTCCTGACATCCTCAAATTAAAGAAGGAAGAAATTCCTAGCTCTACAAGGACCTGAATCTCTTCTTAACCTCAAGCTCTATTGGGACCTTGTGGCCCGTCCACACTGCTTTGGCTGCACCTACCTGACTGTTTTTCCTGACATCCTCAAATTAAAGAAGGAAGAAAGTAGGTTATTAGAATCTAACCTCTTGTGCTGTAGGTCTCTAGTTTTCTGCCCTACCAGTGTCCTAAGGCTACCCTGGGTCTGAGTTTCAGCAGCTTTTCCCCACCCTCCACCTCCTCCTCCTCCTCCTCCTTTCCCCTCTTCTAGCTTCCACATAAGCCTGCAACTCCACTCTGTCTGTCCTGTCTCACTGTCACTGGTCTTTCCAGAGCTCCTGACTAGCTGAGTCTTCCTACACCTTCACCTTTTTTCACTATACCACCGTTGTCCACCAGGTGGCGCTCCTATCCCTCTCCCTCATTCTTCTCTTCACATTTACCCTATCCCTGTCTCACCTCTTCATTTTATTATCTCCCTTTTTCCCTTAACATCTATCCCTCTCAGCACTTCACTACCCCTCTCCAAATTCCTCCCCTGTCACTTTACTGCACTTTTCCTATTTCTGGATATCCTCCATCCTACCTAACCCTCCCCCCTACTGCTCTTACATACTCAACTAAAGCTAACTGCATCTCTGATTGTCTCCTCTCTACTCCTCATTCACTTGTGTGTGCCCCGCTCCGCTTCCCTACCCTACCCCCAAATCCCACCCACCCCCAGTGGTCCTACCTTTATACACACCAAGCCACACCCCTTCCTCATCCCACCTACTTGTTAACTACTCACATCCTGCACCTAACCACACCTTTCCTCCCACACCTCTGTCACTACTACTCTCTACTACTGGTTATTTCACCCCAAACCATCTTCAACTCCTTCCTTCCTATAGTTCTTCCTACTTATTCTGCCTGGCCCTCCTTTTCTTTTTCCAACCACACAACAAAAAGCCCATATTACCACTCTTCTAAGCATGCCTACTATATCCAAATTCCCCACTCTAAATGTCTCCCTCATATCAATCTTCTTACCCATCCTTTCCATCCTTACCTCTGCCTACCTCCTCACCTATTATGAGAAACCCAATTTATTCCTCACTAACCTCCCTCCAAAACACACTACCACACCAAATATAGTCTACTCCCACAAACACATAAACATAACTTTCTTGCCATGTTACTTGTCACCACAATACCATCGATATATCCATATAAAGCTACTGAACCTGAACACAAAGAAATGGAAACTTCTCTCAAACATCCCACATAACCCCATATCCTCATACATAAAGCAGCTCTTAAAGGATGGGGACATACACCCTAATCCAGGCCCTACCATAGCAGTTTCACTAAATAACCACCCCACATCTGACCAAAATCCCACTAGTCTAAATAAACATACTAACTCCCTACTAATAGCGCACCTAAATGCTCGCAGCATAAATAACAAAATCGCCCACATTCACGCTCTACTTGAAACTCACTCAATTGACATTTTCTGCCTTACAGAAACTTGGTTAAAGCCAGGAATCAAGGATAATGAAATAATTCCTCCTGGTTTCAACATTCTAAGGCAGGACCGCCTAAAACGTAAGGGAGGAGTAGCACTCCTTTACAAAAATGGACTCCAGATCTCCTCTATTAATGACATCCCACCCTTGCAAAATAAAGCTGAAATCCTTATCTCTAAACTGCAGATTAACCCTAAAAAATCCATCTATATAATTTGTCTCTATTTACCCCCTGGTAATAACAACATAATTATTGAAGAAATCCTTGGATGGGTGTCTACAGACTACCCACAGGAAACTATAGTACTAGGTGACTTCAATTACGACTGGAAAACCATTAATACCACTAACCCCTCCACACACATTAATCTCCATGGCTTTACTCAAACTATCAACCAAACGACCAGAATTAACAAACCTAATAACAAAGAAAGTACCTTAGACTGGATACTTACAAATAAAGACCCAACCTCTTACAAGGTGGGCACCTTACCAGACGATCTTAGTGATCACATGCTTACCTACATAATAAGACAAAAAAATGATATCTTTATCACCCCAACATACAGAACAATTCGGTCTAAGAAACATTTCAACCCCGAACTCTTCTAGAACGAACTTAGAGCTTGTGATTGGAAACCTGTTAAAAACCTTCCACTCAATGAAGCTGTGACATACTTTAACTCACATTTTCTTGCCATCCTAGATAAGCATGCGCCCCAACGATCTATTAGAATGAAATTCAAACCAGCCCCATGGCTAACACTTGAAACTAAGAATAAAATACTACAAAGAAATAAGGCTTGGCATAACTGGAGAACTAACAGAACCTCTCCTGATAGACAAATCTTTAGACAATTTAGAAATATGACAAAAAGGGCTATACTATCTGACAAAAAGAACTACTATAGCAAGCTTCAACAAACTCACCAAAAACAACCTCAGAAATTCTGGGCAAGCATCAATAGTCTCCTTAAACCTGGCCACTGTAGTACACCATCTCCTCATGATGCTGACCAAAACACCCCACTCCAAACTGCGAATAATTTCAACACCTACTTTACAGAGACCATCCAGTCCTTGGCAAGCCAGCTGTCTTCTGACAATAGGAACCAAACTTCAAATAGTTCTATAACCCTACCAACTTTCACATTCCACCCCATCTCTACTAACTCTATCTATAAAATCCTCATAAAGCTTAAACCTTCTTCCCCCTCAGCAGACCAACTACCTGCTGAATATCTGCAAATAGCAGCAAAATCCATTGCCTTTCCCATATCCATCCTACTAAATAGAACCATTACTGAAGGTATCATCCCTGATATTTGGAAAGTCTCCCATATCATCCCACTTCATAAAGGTGGAAAATCCACTGACTATTCTAACTACAGACCAATAGCTCTTCTTTCAACCTTAGCTAAAGTCATGGAAAAATGTATTCACCATCAGTTACTTAACCACTTAATAAAACACAATATCTTGGCTACTTGCCAACATGGCTTTAGGCCATTTCACAGTACCACCACCGCCCTTCTATCCTTCACTGATACCATCAATAAAAACCGTAATAACAACACCCTCTCGTCTGCTCTCTTCATCGACTTGTCAAAGGCTTTTGACATGGTCAACCATCCCCTACTGATAAATACCCTTGAACTTCTGGCTCTCGACCCCCCAGCTATTCAATGGTTCAAATCTTACCTTAACAATAGGCAACAAGCAGTTGTCTGGCAAAATAAACTATCATCCCTTCTACCAGTCTCCATAGGAGTCCCCCAGGGCCCAATTCTAGGACCTCTTCTCTTTTCTCTCTTTATCAACGACCTTCACATTGCAGTCCCTGAGGCCATCTGTATTCAATATGCCGATGATTCCACACTCATATGCTCTGCTAACTCCACCTCAGACCTCCACTATAAAACCCAAAGGGTATTTAACATGGTTGAAGAATGGTTCCTAAAACGTTGCCTACTTCTCAATGCCAAAAAAACCAAGCTGCTACTATTTCCACCTACCAATAGGTCCCCACCTATTGATCTCTCTATTGTATCTAGCAAAGGCACCCTGATAACACCTGAACAATCTACCAAACTGCTAGGAGTGACTATCGACAACAACCTCACCTATGATATTTACATTAACAACACCATACAAGCAGTGAACAGAAAAATTGGTTCCTTATACAGAATCAAACCTTTCCTTACTCCTCAAGCCAGAACCACCATTGCCCACTCTCACTTAATCTCTACACTTCTCTATGCTTCGTCTATTTATACTAATCTAAAAGAACAAACCTCCAAAAATTGTCACATGCCTATAACAATATCGCCAGATTTGCTACCAGCAACCCATACAAGACACACCATTGTCTTAATCTTAAGCAACTCAACTGGCTTGAATTACCTAACTTACTAACATTTTCCCAACTCATCATTGCTCATAAAATCTTTTATCAACCTAAAAATACTCCGATTCTCACTAACCTTATCACCCCATACACGAATCTAACATCACTGCTCCTGTACTAGATTACTTGTCTGTACTATGAAGTCTAATAACTTGTCAGGTGATAGCATTTTCTCAAACACTGTTGGCAAACACTGGAACCTCCTACCAACAGACCTAACTCAATTACCATCCCTTTCTCTCTATAAACTAAGACTCAAACTTCACCTAAAATCTCACTGGATATGCCCCTGCACAAACCCTGACTAACTGCTTCCTCTTTCACTTCTATCTTCCTACTCCCTAAGGTCCACTTTCACCCTTTACCCCACTAATGTAGACTACTGATCTCCTTTCTTTGCTCTCTGACTTCTCCTCTCTCCTACATACTTTCCTCTTTAACCTTCCTATTTCTCTCCTGATTACAAAAGTTTGCATATAATTTTAATATTTACAAGCATATTATTCCTTCTAACTAACTACCCCAAATATTACTAATGAGTAGTCTCATCCTCAAAAAAAAAAAAAAAAAAACACATTATTACTATTTCTTTTTCCTTGCTTGATCAATTTATTTTTTTCTCTCCGTACTCTAATTTTCAATGTTTAAAATTGCTAATGTAATTCCAATATTAATCTTTATTGCGTATAATGTTTTGTCTGGAGCTTTTCTCCCCGGGCCTCTACTGAAAATGGACATGTATCCAGTTAGACTAGCCCGGTCAACAAATGTAAAATAAAGTAAAATAAATAAATAAATAAATAGTTTTGGTAACCATCTTCAACATAACAGATATGTTAGTGCTAATCATTACCCTTTCCTTATTAAAAATAAGATAACAACAATAAGCGCATAGTCTGAAGCCCAGATATCCACCTACCTTACGCAATTGTCTACAAAGATATCTTGTAAGATAAAAGCTTTAGATCTGATAAGAATTCTGGTTCTAAGGGAGGAAAGGTTAGCTTCTGCAGGATAACATGTAATCTTAAAGAAGGCAATGATCAGTTTGCTTTTGCTTAAAAGAAAGATACTTGTAAAAAAAGCTCTGCATACCTTAAGAGAAATCAAAGAACTTCTGTAGAAGCTCTGGTGAAAACTGGATATGGCTGAAGATGCATCTTGATTAAGGAAAAACATGAACCTGAATCAAAGGTTTAGAAAACTAATTCAGAACAACCACAATTGGAAATAAAAAAGGCCTATGCTTCTGGCAGCTGTCTATTCTGCAAATCTGTTATATTTTTTCTTTATAATTTTTCCTTACACTGGAGCCTCTGGACAGAAGGAAGGATTTGGACACTCCTGGGAGAGTAAGCAGCATCCTTGGCTTTCAATGGAGCTGGAGAAACTAAGCAGTTAGTCTGACAGAATGAAGGTCCAAATGAGGCTTTCTGAATAGGTAACTGAGAAGGGTTTTGAAGGATTGCAAACATACAGGATTCTCCGAAACATGAGGTTAAGGAGGGAGAAGAAACTTTATCGAAGACAAAAGGGGGCTATGATAATGACTTTGAACTTGCTGGCTCTGGCTTTCTAAAAATAATTTGGGAATTAGAGAGAAGGGATGGAACTCACAAAGTAGTCCCAAGAGCCAGTTCTGGACTAGATCATCCCTGGGTCACTGCCTCAGAAAAGGGATGAATCAAAATAAGCTGCTGCACTTGGAGTTGGCCTAGCATGCAAAAAGACTGCAGCCAGGCTTTTCCCTCTGCTGGAAGGTTCTTAGTGCGGATGACAAACTTAGGGTCCAATTACATGGCACTAGAAGGCAGCAAATAAGACCGTCCACCAGATATAGGTTACTATCAGAAAGTAGTCTGACAACATAATCCATTCCAATACACACAGGACCATTTTGCAGAAGTAGTAGGATTGGGTTAATTTCTGCTCGATATATATATATATATATATATATAGACACCACTCCAAATGCTTGCTCAGCTATGTCTCAAAATGATAAAACTACAAACACCAACACACAGAGAACAGCAAGCCACTGAATCTATAATGCTTTCACGATTAATATGAAGACTTCATCAGATCCAGTTCCTTCCTATTCTGTATATTGGTGTCTATGGTTTCTGCTTTTAAATATACTGGACCACAGACATTTTGTCCATGTAAATGGCAAGAGCATCTTGTGGGAGATAAACTTGAAAAGCTTGAAGGGCAATCAATACTGATCTTATCTCTAACACATTTATTTGCAGTTTAGCCTTCCTGATGTGACCATACACCTTAGACTGTCCTCCTCTGTCAATATCTCATCCCATCCCAGAGCTGAGGCATACATGGTTATAGTCACGTCGGAGATGGGAGGTAAAAGGGGTTGCCCAGACAGAGGTTGGATGTATGCATCGACTAACAAAGATAAGCCTTGCAAGATTTGGAAATTCTGGTTTCAGAGGTGAGACTGTCCACGAATTGACACCTTTGTGTTCAAAGGGTCCTCTGAAAAATTCTCAAATGAAACTTGGCATGAGGAAATAAAAATATGGTGGCTGACATCAGCCCTAGTTGCTTTGAAGTATAACTGAGCTGGCAAAGAAGATTTTTGCAGGGTAAAATTCACTTTTCTCTGGAGTGGTAGAATTCTCTCCTGTGGTAAAATGATTCTGCATTTGACTATATATAGGCTGAAACCTGTGTAACTAAGATTTTACAAGGGCTCAAAATAGAACTTTGCAGTATTCACTACAATGACTAGAAAGTGAGCTTAGAGAGTCTAGTGTAAGTGTGATCAAGAAGCAAACATCTAGATAGGGAAAGACTTTTCCCCCACTGAAGTCTCTGGTGAGTCACCACCATGCCATATATTGGGGGAACACTGTAGAGGCTGTGATGAGATCAAACAGAAGAGCCCCAAATTGGTTATGACAGACTACAACCCAGAAGCAGAGAAACCTTCTTGACTCACCGGCTATTCTGAAGAGCAAGTAAGCGTCTTGGAAATTTAGTGAGCTCATCCTATTTTCCTTGGGTGAAGTAGGGGAGAATCATTTGCTCTGAAACCATCTGGAATAATCTGGGAATAAACTGATTTCTACAGCTTAGGTCCTTTTTTTCTTTGGAAAAGATAAATGACATTGATGTTTACAGCAGTGCTGAATGGGTTGATGCAGACAGTAGACTCTGTCCTTAGACTGGGACTGAAGGGACCATTAGCACCACAGGCATTGATGCTGGAGTATCTGGCACTACAGACAGAATAGATGCTGATGATGCAAATATTTGTAGATGCATTAAATCGGAGCTTGTACTGGGTCATCTGTTGGTATCAGTACCAGCTAAGGTTAGAAAATAGAAGTTATGTTCTTACCATAACGTTCCATGTTAGTTGTCTTCTTCTCGCCTTCTTTCTTGCTGGATGGGTTCGGAGCCGATCTCGGCTCCAACTCACTCTAAAAGCTCGAGAGTTGGTTCCACCGGCTCGAGGCTCCCCTTATATCCCACAATGCTAGGCGTGAATTACCTCAGATCTCGTTTGTGAGCTAGGCCCAGCTAATAATACAACCAGAAAAACTGGAAAAGAGAGTCCACCTCTATAAACAAAGGGAAGAGGAAAGGTGACCTAAAGCCTGATCCAGGGAAATATGCACAGCGGGGGATATACCTATAGCAAAGAGGTGGTAGAAAGAGAGGTCACAATCAAACTCCTCTAGGTCTGTCCAGGCCAGGGGAAGGAGGGTGGGGCCAAGAAAGAAGGCGAAGAAGACAAGTAACATGGAACGTTATGGTAAGAACATAACTTCTATATGTTAAGTTGTCTATCTCACCTTCATTCTTGCTGGATGGGACCGCGTCCCTAGCACCTTGCCCCGGGTGGCCTAACGGAACAGACTCTTGAGAACAGTGGTACCAAAGTTAGCTCTATGCCTAGAAGCTAAATCCAACTTATAATGTGAAATGAAAGTGTGAGGAGTAGCCCAAGTAGCCGCTGCACAAATGGTGTCAATAGGCAGTCTGTCTTGGAAGGCTATAGAAGTAGCCAAAGCTCTGGTGGAATGGGCCTTAGGTTTGCTAGGCAGCTTTTGGTGTCTAATTTCATAAACAATAGAAATCAGAGATGTTAGCCATCTAGATAGTGATACCTTGGAAACAGAAAGTCCCTTTCTGCCTTCTGCATAAGAGACAAACAGCTGGTCAGATTTTCTGAATTGTTTGGTCCTATCCAAATAATACCTTAACTGACGATGAACATCTAGCCAATGCAATTTTTGTTCAGACCTATTAGAATATTCTGGAAAAACACAGGAGGTCAATGCTTTGATTTAGGTTAGACGCAGAGGCTACTTTAGGTAAAAAGGACGGGTTGGTTCGTAAGGATACCCTGTCCTTATGGAACAACAGATAAGGAGGTCGACAGCTGAGTGCATGAAGTTCTGAAACTCTTCTAGCTGAAGTAATAGCTACCAGAAAGAGAGTCTTCCATGATAGCAATTTTAATGAACAGTAAGCTGCAGGTTCGAAAGGGGGAAGAATCAAAGAACTGAGCACTAAATTAAGGTCCCAAGGAGGAGGAGGATTTCTTATAGGAGGTCTGAGTAGAAAAACTCCCTTCAAAAGGCTTTGCAAAGCTTGTGGGACATGATGGCAGACTCTGAAATGCCCACATGAAAGTTAGATATAGCTGCCAATTGAACTTTGAGAGTAGAAGGAGATGAACCTGCATGAAAGAGTTCAGCTAGAAAATCAAGAACCATATGGATGGGAGCAGTGAAAGGATCTAAGTCCCTTCCTTGAGCCCAATAGGCAAAAGCGTTTCCACTTACTAAGATAAATTTTTCGAGTGGAAGATTTATGTGAAGCTATTAAAATATCTCGAACAGTGTGAGATATTTGAGGAAGCCTGGCTAGGTAGGAACTGGAGGAACCAAGCAGTGAGGTTCAGAGAGGGAGGAGCGATGTAACTGACCCGACTGATGGATCAAAAGATCTGGAACTAGGTCCAGATGCCAAGGTTGCTCCAACAGAAATTGATGTAGAAAGGGGAACCAAACTTGTCGAGGCCAATAAGGAGCAATGAGGATCAATAAGGCCTTCTGAGCGATAGCTTTCTGTATCACTTGTGACATTAGTGGGAAGGGAGGAAATGCATACAGAAGTCCCCGGGGCCAAACTTGGACTAGAGCGTCTCTGCTGGGCTGGCCTGGCAACGGAAATAGGGTGAAATAATCTCTGCACTTGCTGTTTTGGGGAGTAGCAAAAAGGTCGCAGCAAGGCTGACCCCACTTGAGAAAAATTTTTCTCGCAATAGAATCTTTCAGAGACCACTCGTGAGGCATGAGGATAGCTCTGCTCAACTTGTCTCGATTTGATTGGACTTCCCGGGAATGTGCGTTGCTATCAGAAAACGCTGAGAAGAAATCGCCCATTGCCACAGTCTGAGTGCTTCTCGACATAGGGGATAGGACCTGGTTCCACCTTGTTTGTTGATATACCACACTACAGACATATTGTCCGTCTGGATTGCTATCGTTCCCAAGGGAAGAGAGTCTTGAAGGGCTTGCAACGCTAAAAGCACTGCTCTCATCTCTAGAACATTTATATGCAAGTGGCATTCGTCTGGTCGCCATATGCCCTGGACAGTTCTGCCCTGATAATGCCCCCCCCACCCGATCAGGGAGGCGTCCGTTGTCAGAGTAGCAACCGGAGGGGAAGGAACAAAGGGTCTTCCCAAGAAGAGCTGAGGGAAGACATCCACCACAGAAGATGATTCTTGCATGTTTGCGTAATCATAATGGTGTGGGACATCGGAAGTTGCTGGTATGACCATTGTGTGAAGAGCATCCATTGAAGGATTCTCGTGTGGAATCTGGCTAATGGAAGCAGAGGTATGGCAGCCGCCATAATCCCCAATACTTTCAGAACTAACCTGGCTTTGACTCTGTTGCTGCTGAAGAGAAGCGAGACCAGTTTGTGTATGTCTGTTATTCTCTGATCTGTTAGTCTCGCAGACATGTTGACTGTGTCTAGATTTGCGCCTATGAAGGTAATAGCGACAAGGCGACAAAACAGACTTTTCGCAATTTATTGAGATGCCTAACTTTGACAAATGCGAAGGTGTAGTCTCTGGCTATTAGAAGAAGATGCTTGGTGGGAGCTGTGAGGAGCCAGTCGTCCAAATATGGAAACACCTGGAATCCTTGACATCTCAGGTGAGAAGCTACCACTGCCATGCATTTAGTAAACACCGGGGCAGTGGTGAGTCCAAAGGGCAGGGCTCTGAATTGAAAATGACTGGTTCCCAGCCTGAAGCGGAGGAATCTTCTGGAGCGTCTGTTCATTTTTATATGATAGTACGCATCCTGAAGATCTATAGAGCACATCCAGTTTTCCTTTCCCAATAGGGGAAGGATGGACTGTAGCGTGACCATCCGAAATCTTGTTTTCTTGATAGACTTGTTCAAGATACTGAGATCCAAAATTGGTCTCCAGTCCCCTGTTTTCTTTGGAACTAAAACGAACCTGGAGTAGATTCCGGATCCTTGCTGGTCTGCTGGAACTGGCTGAATTACTCTTTTTGCAAGCAGCTTTGAAATTTCCAAAGCTGCAAGATCCCTTTGAGCGGGTGGAACATCTGGAAGGGATTTCTTTGATTGGTTTGGAATGCGAGAAGGGAATGGAATAGCCTTCGGAAATGATGGACTGTACCCACTTGTCTTGAGTTAGGGATAGCCAGGCTTCTGGGTACAGTGACAATCTTCCCCTGACTGCCTCCGAAGGTGGACAGTCGGGCAACACCTCAGGGATGTTGAAAGGGCTTATCGGAAAAGGTTTCTCGATTGCCCTGGTTCTGCGGACCCCCTCTGCCTCTGGGGCGACATCTACCATTATTGTTCCCTCCTCTGCCTCTGGAGGGGAACCGACTCCGTGAGTCAGGCAAATTCCCTTGAGATTGTTTGCGGAACCACATTTTTCCACTTTTCTGGCCTTTGGGGTAAGGTCTAGAAGGAGTAGAAAAACGGACTCCGATGGCAGACAGAGTTTTGCCATCCGTCTCACACCTAGTCAAGGTTTCTTTCACTTGAGGACCAAAGAGAGATGATCCATCAAACGGGGAATTAGTGAAAGACGTTTTAAAGGGGTCCGCAAAATTGCATAGTCGCATCCAGGCATGCCGGCGTAAGGCGACACCTGTCCCTGTGGCTCTACTCGCTCCATCAGCCGCATATGAAAGGAGGCGCATGGAGGAGTTAGCTATAGAATTCAGGGTAGTCAGCTGGGCATTCATCTTGTCCTGAAAACCTGCAGCTGTAGGATCCTTCAACATCTCACTCGCTTCCTTGATCAAGTCTCTCTGGAGACGAGTGAAATGGCATAGGTAGTTCAGCAAAGGTCGCTGACGAAAACATCCGCTTCCCGTACCTGTCCATAGACCTAGATTCCTTGTTAGGGGGATGGACAGGCACTGAAGGATCAGCTAGTTCCTTCTTGGTGGCAGCAGCTACCACCATAGCATCCACAGTAACTCCTTTGGTCAGAAATTGTTTATCAGTTGGTGCTGTTATAAACTTTGAAGGTCTCCTGGGGGTAGGGTCCACTGAGTCAGGAGCCGTCCAGGCTTTCTTTGCTACCACCTGCATGAGGGGATCAAGGGGGACACCCAGGAGGTGGAAGGGCGAGAGCCAAACGCCTCAAGATACACAGATTCATCCTCCGAAGGGTTAAGGGCTGGCCAATTTCCCCTCTGCTTGAGGATCTCTAGAATGTCTGCAAAGGAGACATCTTCAGAAGGGGAACGGGGAACCCTTGAATCCTCTAAATCTGTGTCAGAGGTGACAGACTCAGGTGAGTCTATGTGTTTCCTCTTACACTTTCTCTTCCTAGGGGGCTCCCTGCCAAATCAGGAGAGGCCTCGGAAGAGGATGAAATCCCCACAGGGGATTCTTGAAGAGTTGGCTCTCTGCGGTCAGGGATGAGGGAGAGAGTAGACTTAACCTGAGGCACCGAGGAGGGAGGGGCGGACGGAGCCGACTGTGGAGTTGAACCAGGTTCCAACACACTCCGCATGACCTCGAACGCACCCCTGTCAGGCAGAGCCAGAGGTCCCCGCTCCAAGAAGCTGAGAACCCCCCTCGGCACCAACAGAGATGGTTCTGAGGCCGATGTCGGAGCCGAACTCACCAGCGCCGAAGCACCGAGAGGGAGAGCGGGGTCGGACAAGGGTCCGATGCCACTCACCCCCTCGGAGCCGACGAGGGAAGTCCGGCGCCGAGATTCTTCAAAGGAAGAAATCGAACCGGCAGCGGAACCGAAGACAAATGTATCGGCTCCGACGCTACCACAGTCTCGGTTCCGAGACGCCCCGGCTCCGAGCTCAAAGGAGTCAGAGGAGGAATATTTAGAGGGATAGGTTGAAGCATCGACTGATGAGTCGGGCTCTGAAGCATTTGGGCCAGTGCCTCGGACTTTAGAAGTCGACTCACTACCCTCTGAAGGTCATGATCTGAAAGCCTCGATGACCTAGAGGAGTGAGACCTATGGCTCCGTTCAGACAGCAAGGGAGACGCTGGAGCCGAATGAACGGAGCCAAGGGATGGTGACCTAGACCTCTTTCTAGATGTCGGCTCCGATGGTCTGATCGGAGCCGACCCAGGAATTCAATACCTCGGCTCCAGCGGAGCCGAGGAACCACAGAAGCTGTAGTCAAGACTCATCGCCTCCAGCCGGAGCCGATGTAGCAGTAGGTTTGAGCCTTAGGCCTCGACTCAGAAGCTGGAGTCGAGGTCTTAGAAGCTGGAAGGTTTTCCGAGGTAGCAGGTAGGGAACCTCCAGGCTTAAGCAAACGCCGTAGAATGACTTTGTTTTTTGTTTCCTGCAGGACTCTAGGGCTGAAGCCATGGCATGCAGCACAAGAGTCCTGCAGGTGTAAAGGTCCCAGGCAGTACACACAAGAAGTGTGACCGTCTGTCAGAGACATTTTCTGACAGCACAAGTCACACTTCTTGAAGCCTGAGACCTTTGAATCCTTGGACATTTTCAAGGAACCGAAAGTGTAACCACCACACAAAACACACACACACGATTACACTATCAGAAATAAGTTTAAACTAAATTAAAACTAATGAATCTAGTTAGCTTATATATACAATATAAATCCCTACAAAAAACACATACACACCACTATTAGGGATGGAAGGGCCCGAAGGCCTAAGGAAAGAACTTATCAGTTCTTGTGGGAAAGGGGCTGGATAAGGGTAGAAAGGATAAAAATCCACTACACTAAGGGTAAAAAGAGAAAAAACTAAGCTAAAAGGGGTTTAAACAGTTATTAGACTGATCTAATAAAACTGACCTGAAGCCGGTAGAAAAACAACACCTCGATCGCTGTAGCGGCAAACGAGATCTGAGGTAATTCACGCCTAGCATTGTGGGATATAAGGGGAGCCTCGAGCCGGTGGAACCAACTCTCGAGCTTTTAGAGTGGCCGAGTCGGAGCCGAGGTCGGCTCCGAACCCATCCAGCAAGAATGAAGGCGAGATAGACAACTTAATATCCTATGCTTCCTTTGTACTTGGCACTGAGAGGGGCTGATATGAAGAAAGGCCAACATAGTGGCATGGAATACAGAAAATCTGTTTGCCCTGAAAGCCAGGGAGACAGGATTATGACTATCTTCATTTGGGTTCCCAAAAAGGCTTTCCTGGAATAATCAATGTCCAATGTTATGCTTTGATGGCAGGCACAGAACAAAAAGACCTGGACAAGGGGAAACTTGAAGGAAGACAGACATAATAGTCCCAACATCTGAAGAAGGAGGAGACAAACTACACTGTTTAGTGATTAAAATTAGATATCCCAATGAAAGAAATTCCCTTTGCCCCCCCCCCCTTTTTTTTTGTTAAACAGCAGGGGATCCAGACTGGGAATCAGAAGAACTGTCTTATGTTTTATAACGTTTGTCTTTTGGACATTGGTATTTCAGAAAAAGCTGATGTAGAAATAAGGCTCTGCTTTTGCTGTATTTTCCCTGTTGAAGAAACCCAACAATGTGAACTTATTTTGTCAGTCAGTTAGATGAGCACCTTCAAAACTAGCTTAAACACTACAATTATTGCTAGATGCTGAGCCTCTGAACATGTAACACAGACAACATGGCAGGCTTGCGGTGTGATGTGATGGAAATAAATAGTAACAGTTTTAAAACCAGTATTTTCCATGCTAAACAACTTTAAATATGTCAGACAATCTTGTAACCAAAAATCCATCAGCTAATAACAAATTAACCAGAGAGAAAGCAGGATAAGAAAATGGCGCAATAAACTGCAGACCAGGAAGGAGGCAAGAATAAAGGCTAAGAATGAAAAAAAACCTAACCAAGGAACACAGAGAAGTGAAGCAGGTATATAAAAAGTGTAGATCTAGCCTGATTAGAAGAAAGCTGTACAAGAAGAATGGTACAAAATGATGCAGAAACTGCTAGGAGACCATTTTTCAGCTTTGCAAGCTATGCAAGAAACAAAAGGAAATTTTGGAGAAACCGATGAGCAGAGGGTATTAAAGGAATATGGAAGAGCAACAGCCTGGGAACATTTTTGGTGTTGAGCTAACAAGAGCCTTTGGAAAAGTCATACAGGATGAAAAGGATTACCTGAGAGCCATGAAAACGATTTAATACTCATTAACAAAACAACTATCGAGTCTTTTAACTAGGATGTTAACTTTATAACATACTGCATTAAATAAAAATTTAAAAATGAAGCAATCTTACACAAAAAAGATATCACAGCTTGAGATTATTGGCCTGACAGGAAGATTAGTTAGACTTTGGTATAACTTGCAGATCAATGAAATACAGGTAATGTCTGCATCTTAACACCTTTTTCACTAAGAAAGCTCAGTGTTATTCCTTTTGCAATAATTCTTGCAGTTGCTGCATTGCATTTAAATCATTTTTACTAATTCTACAATTAATAGAACAATTTTCCATATGTTTCACACACAGAAGACTATTGAGCATTCACTAATGTTACATTATAGCCTTTATCTAAAGGCTTTATTATTATGACCCTAATATTCTGAACTTCTTTTAATGCCAGCCAACTTGACTTTTTGATGCTTGCCAAGATGTTACCTTTGGCTTTGGCCTTTTGTTGGAGATGTCAGGAACTCCAAATTGAGAGATGGTTTCATATTTTCTTGGGATTCCAGACTTCAGAAACTCGAAGAAATAGAGAAATGTTTGTTGGGCCTGGAGTCAATCTTTTCACCTTCTTAAGGAATTATCTCTCTTTGGAATCCTGATTTCATTTAAGACCCCCTAGGGATTTAAAGAATAAGGCTGGTTTCTAATTTTTATGGTCCTCAAGTATATGACCTATTGATGCAAAGCCACTCTTACCCCTAGATGTGGGATCAGGTATATGTTTACTTTAGTTCTGCAAGATGAAAAGAATGTGGCTTTAGTAACACAGTCAAGATTTGGCATGTCTTGGCTGAAGGTCACAATGGTCATGGTGCACTTTAGGAAATTAAATGGGTTATCCTCTTTTTCAGTTGTGGGAAATGAAAAAAGAAGATGACACAAGAGTGTGTGATTATTATGAATTTAAGGAGGGGTATTTGCTCACCAGTAGTGGTTAGATTAGATTAGAAGGAGCAGCTGAGGACATTGGACTATAGTTATGGGTATTATAGGGGGTCCTGGAATGTGCTATGGATGGGGAGAATTCCATTCTTTTTTTGTTATTGTTTTTGGGGCATTGTCTGATGATTGATAATCTTGGAGGAGGCAGTGTTCAGGGTTTTCCTCTTCCTCCTCCTCCTCCTTTTTTGCTACAGATGAGGGACAGCTTAATCAAATCCATACAAATGTAGTTGGTGATGGTTTGTTTATCTGCTAGATCAGAATATAATGTTCAGAAAGGAACCATGATTCATGTTTGCCAGTTCTACTTTTATATGAATGTAAAGTGTATCAAAGATTATAATATTCAAATAGCAGCCATGGAATGTTTAAAAGCATTTCAAAAAATCTGTCATAATGATATCTGCTTCTGCCTGACAAGAGCCAGTATTCACTCCTGAACCCTTGTATCATTTCCAAGTCTCCCATGTTAGATTATTTGGGTTGATGAAAAAGAAATAAAGATGTTTTTAGCAATAGTACAGGTGGGGGGGGGGCTACAATATCATTGCCTGCTTGGCTAACAACATTAAAAAGTACAGTTGTGTAAGTAAACTTATCATAACAATAGAGGTTCATATGATCACTGCTGCAGTAGCCTAAGCTATATGGGTTACATTCTGCAGAGGATATAAGAGCCGGCCAGCTACCAAAACTTCAGGGCACCTTCCACTCACCTAAACCATTAGTCAGCTCAAGCTGAGCTGACTAAAAAGACATGACTTTCATGCCAACTGACAGAGGAAGGCTGAGTGCTGACAGGACATTGCTAGTATCAACAAAAAAATAAATGTCCATACCCTGGCTTAAAAAGACACCAAAAAGGGGGGGGGTGATGGGAGGAAGGCAACAGTTACTGCAGCAGTAATTATTCAAACATCTACTGTTATTGTAAATTTACTTACAAAACTGTACTATGTTTGTCATATTGATCATTGCTGCAGTAGCCTAAGGTATATGGGTAGATTACCATAGCTTTGAACAACTGGAAGGTGGAAGGAGAAGGGTCCAGGAGCTCCTGAAAAATGTCTCTAAAAAGACCTGACCTAGACACAGTGAAGCAATTTAGTTTGTAGTGCTTTATAAAAATATATACAGAGGACCACGTTGCTACTGGTAGAATACGTCTAGAGTCCAGCCCTTTCCAAAAATCAATAAATGAAGCCAAGGCCCTGGTGGAGTGTGCCTTGAAACTGCCAGGAGAAGTTTTGTTGTGGTGGGAATAACAAAAGTTAATAGCTCAAGACAACATTTCTAAATAGTCTGCTATGACATGCATGGGTTGTCCCTTCTTTTTACCTTCCCAAGATGTGAACAACTGATCAGAAGCTCTAAAAGATTTTGTTCTGTCAAGATAGTACCAAAGATGTCTGTGGATATCCAAGGTATGGACTATCCTTTATCCCTCATTTAGGAGTTCATGAAAGAACATAGTGAGGTTGATAGTTTGGCTTAATATAAACTCATATAAAGGACTTCCAACAAGTCTGCACACTTAATTTCAGCTTTTCCAGTGTGAAAAAAGAAACTGATAAACAAAAGTCAGTGGTATTGTCAGCTTGAGTAAAATTTGGTTACTATCTAGTAAGTACACTGTCTGGGTATTAGCAAAGAATAAATTTAAAGAAGCTGAAGAAAATCAGCCAGAAAAGGTGAAGAGAAAACGCTGTCTGGGAACAATGCTGTAGTTGTTCAGTTTAAGCTTCAGCTTTGGTACAAAAGATGGTTTCCAGTAATTTAGAGGAAAAAAATAAAGCAAATAAACATTAAAGTATATCAACTCAAATAAAAGGCTTGGAAAAAAGAAGAAGCATTAACTAGTTATACAGATGAACTGATAAAACTGCAAAAATCAGAGGTTGAAATGATGAAAAGGCTGACTGGGTAAGAAACTTCGAGAAGAGCTGTTTTCAAAAAAATGGTAGAATTAGAAGACAGAGCACACAGAGAAAACCTGAAATTTTCTACTGTACCAGAGAAACTAGAAGGAACAGACTGCATTCATTTTATGAAAGTATAAATAAGCAAATGCATAGGTAGTCCACAGCAGGGTTTGTTAACTGAAAGAGACACATCAAGTATATATATTCCAAACCTGGCTATGAGAAAGCAGCCAAGACCCGTATTAGTAAATCTGCAATCATACCAGCCAAAAGAGTTGATCCTGACAAAACTGTGACACAAGGAAAAAGTATTAAACATTGGAGACAGCAGAGTGTTTGTGGAAAATGATTATTCATCATATACCAGGCAGAAGAGAACACACATTTATCCTAGCAATCAGAGAATGTTGGGAGGCACATGTGAGATTTAAGCTGTTGTCTTCAGCTGTCTTCAGAATATATTTTCCTGGAGGATCAAAGACATTTATGGATGCAGAACAGACTAAGGAGCAAAAAAACATATCAAATGCAAAGTCAGTCGGCAAACAGAAGAGGACTTTGCTTCTAATTCTTCTGACAATAAAGCTCATAGAGAGACTTTGTTAGTAAAACATTTTCCAATGTTCCAAAGGGAAAATGTTTGCGAGAGAGAAAAATTGCACAGGAATTGACTGAAAGAATCAGGAGTACCTTTGACTTTAAACAAGAGTCTGCAGTTGGGAGATGGAGATAAACAGGAAGAAGACCAGCAACAATGAAATTAGTGAATAAATATCAGACTACAAAGGAGCAATCACATTTGTGAAACATGTATTTACAAAAAAAAAGTGTCTGAAAAAGATTGGACTTTTGCTAACTTTGTTAAACTTGTGGCTGGATTGTAAAGCATCCACCCCAGCTTATGTCATTAATGTGTAGAAGGACTCTAAAAATGAAAAAAAGTAACTGTAAGTAAAGCAATTGTTGTTCTTATTAGTATTTGTTTAAAATATTCCATGACAAAAGCTGTATGTTATTTATAGTAAAGCTGTTTTATGTAGTGTTTAGTCAGGGTTTTTTTAAATGTGTGCGGAGTCTTTCAGTGACTACAGTATGTGTTGAAGATATTAAAGTAAACAAGTCATTTTTAGCTGTAAGAGATACAGGCTTTACAGTATAACAATAGTAGAAAAGCTTGAATATGCTGAGATCTCTGGCTACTTGTGTGGGGACCGGGTATAAAAGTGCACCGATTATATTATATTATATTATACGTATAATTAAGAAAGTTGTTCTTATTTTTACATTTTTGAATGTCTAGATTAATGTTCATGTCTTAAGCTATAAACAAATGTTTTTTGTAAGCAAGAAGGCTTGAAAAATAAGAGATAAAAGCTATAAAAAAATGCTAACTTTCTTACATTTGCAAAGACATTAGCCTGTTTCTTTCCATTAGTAAATGTTCAATGGGAGTCAAGAATTCTGCAGCTGAAAGCAGCTATACATTCTGTTCTGAATGAAACTGAAAAAGAAGATTCATTGCTGACTACTCTTACATGGAGACAAGCAGTCTGTGGGTGGAAGCAATTAATTTTGACAGTTTGCAGTATTCTTTGCTGAGGGAAATGCAACATTTAAAGGTACAATGGCAAGCAGTTCATTGAAAAATAAAGTTTAAAATTATGGGACGCGAATAAGAGATAGCATCCCTAGCAGCCCTAATACTTTAATGCATTTAATAGAACAGTGCACAATTTAGTTTTACTTAAAGATAGCCAGTGCACTTTTTCTTAGGGTGAAAAGTTAGTGTTTTCTGAAAGCATACAAGCTGCTCTTCACATCTGAAAGTGAAGAGAGATAACAAAAGAACAGACAGGAATCAGTACACATGGGAACATAGGCTATATCATGTGATTTAGCATGGGTAACCTTAATTTTAGGTTAGGTAATGCCTGTGGGTGCAAATATTGATTTGGGGCAACTGTTCATATCTGGAGAGTTAAACTTCATGAAGATGTACATAGCTGCATGTGTTTGTGCTAAGTTAATAGGGGGATGGGTCTGTTCTGAAAATGTATTTAATTTTTTTGTTTGAGGGTTTTCATTAAAACAAAAAATCTTAAAAAATGTGAAATAAGTTCAAATGGAGATGAGAAAAAAAGAAGTTATGTACTCACCATAATGTTCCATGTTTGTTGTTCATCTCGCCATTCATTCTTACTGTATGGGTTTGGAGCCGATCCTCACCTCTGAGTCAGCCGAATACACTAGCTCGAAGTCTCTAACTTGGCTTGTGATGTAATAGGTATCCCATCATGCAGTGGTGTAATTCCCCAGATCTTGTTTGCTGCCAACCATAAATAATCTGTCTAAATTAAAAATGATACATCAGGTATAGAAAAAACAAGGAAAATACAAATACGCTCCTTTATTAAGGATGGAAAACCTCAACTCTAGGTCCTCTAGGAGTCCTTAGCTGGGGGAAGGTGGGAGGGTCATAAGAATGAATGTTGAGATGGACAGCAAACATGGAACATTATGGTGAGTGCATAACTTCTTTATGTTATGTTGTTCTATCTCGCTTTCGTTTTTACTGGACATGACAGTGTCTCTAGCACCATTTCCCTGGGTGGCTCACTGGGAGAATACCTTTGACCACAGTGGAACCAAAGGAAGTCCTGTCCCTGAAGGCCAAATCAACTTTGTAATGAGTAATAAACGTATGGGGAGTTGCCCACGTAGCAGCAGCACAAATACTGTCCATTGACAATCTGGCCAGGTAAGCAGAGGATGTTGCTAATGCTCTGGTCGAGTGGCCTCTAACTTTGACTGGTAAATTCTTGTTACTTGAGAAGTATATAAAGATAATGCAATTTGAGAGCAAATTTGAAAGTGTAATTTTTGAAACTGGCATGCCCTTTTTTGCTTCAGAAAAGGAAATGAACAACTGATCTACATCTGGTGAAGTTTGTACTCTGCCTTGTTGCTATGATTGGGAAAAAACACTGGGAGCTCAACAAATTGATTTAGATTGGTCTGGGAACAAACTTTTGGCACAAATGATGGATTAGTATATAGAGATACTCTATCACTATGGAAAATCAAGTATGGTGGCTTGATTGATAAAGCTTGCAACTCCAAGACTCTTCTTGCAGATGTAATGGCTACCAGGAGAATAGTTTTCCAAGAAAGGAATTTGAGATCACAAGATGTTGAGGGCTCGAAAGGAGGTAATGCTAGGTGAGTCAGGACAAAATTCAAATCCATGGAGAAAGGGAGAAAGAGTTTTTTTTATGGGAGGTCTTAATAATCAAGTGCCTTTTAAAAATGCTTTACACAATTTGTGTGACATCATATTAGGAGTATATTCACCAATGTGGAAATTAGATATGGCAGCTCATTGGAATCTAACTGTAACTGCTACAGAACTTTGCTGAAAAAGTTCTGCAAGAAATTCCAAAATTGAATGAATTGGGGCAGAGAAGGGATCAATGTTTTTTTGCTTGTGCCCAGTAGGAGAACCTCTTCCATTTACTAGCATATAACTTTCTGGTAGAAGCCTTGTGAGAGGATACCAAAATGTGTTTTACTGCTGGTGTGAAGTCTTGAAGCCTGAGTAAGTTTGGAAGTGGAGCAGCCATGCTGTCAAATTGAGGGTTTGGAGAGCAGAATGAAGAGTTCTGGACATATGAGTCAGAAGGTCTGGAACTGGGTCCAGAACCCATGGCTTCTCCTGTAGGTAAGGCAAGAGAAAGGGGAACCAAATTTGATGAGGCCAGTATGGGACAATGAGAATCAGCCTGT
Source organism: Protopterus annectens (assembly GCF_019279795.1). NCBI lineage: Eukaryota > Metazoa > Chordata > Ceratodontiformes > Protopteridae > Protopterus > Protopterus annectens. Next base: position 935,861,303 of record NC_056727.1, read on the forward strand.
TTCCCAAAGATTTTGCTTTCTGGATGACTTTGGGTATGAGGGGAAAGGGGGGAAATGCATACAAAAATCCCAAGGGCCAATCGTGAACAAATGCATCTCTCGGTGTCTCCCCCAGAGGGGGGATTAGGGCAAAGTAGCTGCTGCATTTGGTATTCATGGGAGTTGCAAAAAGATTACAGAAAGGCTGGCCCCATTTTCGGAAGATCTCCTCCCCTATGTTCTGGTTCAGAGACCACTCGTGAGGCATTAAAATCACCCTGCTGAGCTTGTCTGCTATCATGATGGATTTCCCCGGGATGTGCATTGCTACTAGAAAGCATTGGGAAGAAATTGCCCACTACCATACTCTTAGAGCCTTTTCAGAAAGGAGGTATGATCTGGTACCTTCTTGTTTGTTTATGTACCAGACTACCAACATGTTGTCTGACTGGATTGCAATCGTTCCTATTGGAAGAGAGTCCTAGAGTGCCTGCAACGCTAGAATTACTGCTCTCATCTCTAGAACACTGATGTGCAGATGGGCCTTGCCATGTGCTTTGGACAGTCCTTCCCAGATAATACGCCCCTACTCTACCTGGGAGGTGTCCGTGGTCACTGAAGCTACAGATAGTTGTGGCACAAAGGGTCATCTGATGTTCACATGGTCGGATCAAAGCCACCATAGGAGATCTCTCTTGCATGAGTCTGTGATTCTGACTTGGTGTGACATGGGAAGTTCTTGTAATGACCACTGAGCAAATAGAATCCATTGAAGAATTCTCATATGCAATCTGGTTAGAGGAACTAAGGTGATTGCTGAAGCCATAGTTCCTAGGACTTTCAAAATCGTCTTTGCCTTCACTTTGTTTCTGGATAAAAGGTTAGCTATTTATTGCCTGAGAACAGAAACCCTGTCTGGAAGAAGTTGTGCCATCATGGAGATTGTGTTGAGATCTGCGCCTATGCATGCAATATGTTGACAGGGCAACAAGGCAGATTTTTGTAAATTGACTGTAATCCCTAACCAGGGAACAAGTTTGAAGAATGGTGTCCCTCATCTGTTGAAGTAGATGCTTGGTGGTGGCAATTAGGAGTCAGTCGTCTAGGTACGGAAACCCTTGGAATCCCAGACACCTCAAGTGAGCCATGACTACCGCCATGCATTTGGTGAACACTCTGGGGGCTGTAGTGAGACCAAAGGGCAGAGTTTGAAACTGGTAATGACTGGCTCCCAGCCAGAAGCATAAGTGACTCCTTGATGCTCTGTCCATTTTTATGTGGTAGTACACAACTTGGAGGTGTACTGAGCACATCCAATTGTCTTTCCTTAAAAAGGGAAGAATTGACTGCAGCGTCACAATTTGGAACTTGGACTTCTTCAAGGATTCATTTAGTTTGCTGAGATCCGAAATGGGTCTCCAGTCCCCTGTTCTTTTTGGCACTAAAAAGAATGTCAAGTAAGTTCCGAGTCCTATTTGGTCTGTGGGAACTTCTTGGATGACTCTTTTGTCTAGCAACTTTTGAATTTCTATAGTTGTTTGTTCCTTTTGACTCAGTAGAACATCCGGAATTGTTATGATCTGTGGGGCAGGATAGCAAAAGGGAATGGAATAGCCTCTGGATGTTATACTTTGTACCCACTTGTCTCTTGTGATATCTCGGCAGGCCTCTGGGTACAATGATACACACCCCGTGACTGCCTCCAGAGTAAAGCAGATGGGCCTCCTTTCAGGAGCACTGGTAGGGCCGACCACCAAAGGAATCACAGTCACCCTGGTTCTGCGTACCCCCTCTGCCTCTAGGATGATGTCTACCATTATTGCCTTCCCCTCTGCCCCTGGGGAAGGGTTCACCTCGTGCATCTGGAAAAACTCCCTGGGATCTTTCGAACCACATATTCCCACTCTTCTGACCTTTAAGGTATGCAAAAACGTATTCCAATGGCAGTTTTCTCTTCCTGCTTGCATCTGGTGAGTGTGTCCTTGACTTTAGGTCCAAAAAGTGAGGAACCATCAAAAGGGGTGTTGGTAAAGGTAGACTTGAAAGGCTCTGCAAAGTTACACAAGCGCATCCAGAAGTGCCTCCTCAGGGAAACTCCTGAACCCACTGCCCTGCTCACTCCAACTGCTGCATAGGATATTAGTCTCATGGAGGATGGAAATTAAGGTAGATTGCTGAGAGGTGACCTTTTCTGACACCCCTGCAGCCAATGAACCTTGGAAAGTATCTCCTAACTCCTTCAGGAGATCTCATTGTAGCCTCATAAAGTGTGAAAGATAGTTCAGGGATCTGAGGGTAAAAGTTACAGACAAAAAATATGCTTCCCATATCTGTCCATCATCCGGGAGCCCTTGTTCAGTGGATGGACAGATGATGATGCTTCATAAAGTTCCTTCTTGGTGGCTGCTGCCACTACCATAGCATCTACTGGATCGTCTTTCGTTAGAAATTCTTTTTCCAAAGGTGCTGACAAGAACTTATTTGGCCTTCAAGGGACTGGTTCCATTGTGTCTGGTGACTCCCATGCCTTTCGACTAACCAACTCCAATAGCTCATTGAAAGGCAGAGACACCCAGGAGGCTGAAGATTGAGATCCAAAGTCCTTCAGGTACATCTACTCATCATCAGAAGGATTGATAGATTTCCAGCCACCTCTCTGTTTCAGGATCTCTAGGATATCTGCGAAGGAGATATCTTCAGAGGATGACCATGGAGACCCTTCTGACTTCTCAAGGTCAGTGTCAGAGGTGATGGACTCATCAGGGGAGTCTATATGCTTCCTCTTGCATGTTCTCTTTCAAGGAGCCTCCTCAGAAGGATGTTCTAGGGAGGTCTCGGAAGAGTGGGGCTCACCCAATGGGGATCCCTGAGGCTCTGAATCTCTGCTGTCCTGTGGATGGCGTGGTGCCAAGACAGATGATGGTGCTTTGGGGGGGAGAATACCAGTATCCTTGTGTAGAGCTGTACATGGGGACAGCACACTCCTCAGCAGCTCAAAGGCATATCCCCTCAGCTCTGAGGACACTTCCAGTTCTGAGAAAACAGAAGGAATCCCCAGCTCCATGGAGATCAGCTCCAAGGCTGATGTAGGAGCCGAGCTCAGCTGAGCCGAGGCTCTGACAGGTAAACTTGGAACCGAAGAAACTCAAGTCCGAGCATCCACCCTGGAGCCGACCTGAGAACTTCGGCTCCTAGACACCCTGGATGGAGTGTGGCAGAGCAGTGACCAGCTCTGAAATCTCCTGAAGGGGTCTCAGAACCAAACAATCTACAGCAAGTGGTACCTGGCATTCCAGCTCCATATATCCAGCTTGGCTTGGAGGAGGAATCGTCGTGGATGTAATAGTCTTGACTGGCTCTGGGACCAACTGGTTCGGAGACAAAAACAATTTAGCCAGCACCGGTGACTTCAAAAGTCTGCACATCACCCTGTCCACATCATTGTCCGATAAGCTCCTAGAGGAGCTGGAGGAGAGGGTTGGCGAGCGAGATCTCTCTAAAATAGGAGATCTCAAGGTAGGGGAGACCTGTTACAGATCAGTGGGACGGCTCTGAAATATAGTCTCTTTCAGCTCTGAAGGGCTTGGAGCAGAAGGACTAGATTTGTCCAAGTCTATGATCTCTCTCAGTTCCGAGGACTATGGAGCCGAGGAGATCAATGCATCAGAAGTCTTAGCCAATTTTTGAGGTGGGCTCCAAATGAGCCGAAGAAGCAGGAGATGGTCATTTTGTAGTCTTGTCACTCTTAGAGGAAGGGGACCTACTAGAAGAAGAAGTACTCTGTAGAGCCTCATCAAAAGAAGGTTTCAGGGGCCCTTTGAGTATCAGTTTGTTCTTTCTTTCCTGCAAGATATGGGACCTGAAAGAATGACAAAACGTGCAAGTCTCTTGGATGTGAATGGCCCCCAAACAATAAACACAAATGTTATGCCCATCAGTGATGGACATTTTCTGAGAACATTTCTGACACTTCTTAAACCTCGAAGGCTTAGGTTCCTTCTCTCTAGTTTCCTTTGACATTTTAAGAAGGAAACAGCACTAGTACAACAAAAGGTAAAGCCTAAAACACACCTCTCTAAGAAAACTAACACACGCAAAAATATTTAAAGGTTTAGACAAACAGTATAATAACACTATAATAACACATATAATAAGGGGAGAACAAGGTGAACAGCTCTGCCCTCTAAATTAAACTGGTACTAGGCCCTCTAACTTAAACGGGCCTAGTAGAGCTGTGAGCGAGAGGGACACAGAACAGGAAATTAGCTCTCTAACTAAAATGAGCTAATATACACAGAAATGGAATACAGACTAACTAACTTATACTACTGTAACCATTAAGTACACCACTACAAAAAATGATGGGAAAATAGGAAAAGGCCTTGCGACTAATGACGGCCAACAACCAACCACACAATACCAAGATTAAACAGCAGTCGTAACTACAGCACACAGTTAAACTGCAGAACAACCACTAACTAAACTACTTCTTCTTCTTCTTTCGGCTTTTCCCGGTTAGGGGTCGCCACAGCGGATCACCTGTCCGCTCATGACTGGCAGTGGAGTTTTACAGTGTTGAGTTGCCAGCCCAGCGCCCAACCTTCCACAGAAGGCACACACACACACACACACACACACACACACACACACACACACACACACACACACACACACACATGGCCAATTTGGAGTGTCCAATCCACCTGCAGCATGTCTTTGGGATGTGGGAGGAAACTGGAGCACCCGGAGGAAACCCACGCAACCACAGGGAGGACATGCAGACTCCGCACAGAAGGCACCCCAGCCAAGGATTGAACCGGAGAACCTCTTGCTGTGAGGCAACAATACTAACCACTGCACCACCGTGGCCGCCCAAACTACTAAACTACTAATGGGTAATATTAATGCTAAATAAAGGAAAACAATACAAGTTTTTTAAAGAACTTAGCCACGGCCAAGGAAAGAGCATCTGAACGCATAAAGCAGCAAATGAGATCAGGGGAATTACACCACTGCATAATGGGATACCTATTCTGCCACAAGCCAAGTCAGAAACTTCAAGCTAGTGTATTCAGCCAAGTTGGAGCCAAGGATCAGCTCCAAACACATCCAGTAAGAATGAAGGCGAGATAGGACAACATAACATCAACTGCATAAACGATCAGCTTGCCAAACAGTGTGTGCATGTAACACAAAAGTTGGAAACAAAATGTACATGTATAATAGGTGGGAACAATGGCTTTTTATTATAAGGGTTACACTACATATTATCTTGGAACATAAATGGCATTATAGGTATAGACAAAAAAGAAAGTCTATTAGATTATATTAAGAATTGTAGAGTGAAAATAGCAATGATAAAGGACAGATATTGGAAAGGAAAGAGCGTGTGAATCTGACCAAGAAACAATTTCAAAATGGATATTCAGCAGAATATCAAGAACAGTGGAAAAAGGGAATAATTATACTAATTGCTACAGGGGCTACAAAAGTGACAGAAGAGGAACTGTGGGTATTGCTGAACCAATTCATGTATGGGTACATAGTTTCCAGTTATAACCTTTGCTTTGTCTTTAATGTCCTACCCCAAAAAACTTGAAACTGTCTTAAGAATGCTCCACAACACTGAAATGCACCGTACTAGTTTTATTAGGCACTTTTCTTGATTACCATCCTAATTATATCCTTGAATTTCTGGGTCCCTTATTTTCTCTGCCACTGTATCTAAACATAAACATAATGAAAATAACAAAGAGAAACAGGACACTACTCCTCCCTGGCTCCTGTGTTCAGACACAACTTATCAGAGAGGAAATCTCTCACTTTAATTTTTGCTTGTGATTCCTTATATATTCTCTTAGTTAACCTTATGCTGTATTAGGGAATGCAAATGCTTCCATTTCATAAAATCCCAGATTACTCTGTTGAATGCTTTCTCTGTATAAAGATCCACCAACAACAGCATTTTCTTAAATTCTGCTTCCTTCTGTATCATCACTGTTCTATTAATGTTGTTACATATTTGTCTCCCCTTCACAAAACCACATTGAATCATATGTATCAATTTTGCCAACACCTTCACCATTCTGTTAGCTGTTATAGATGTAACACTTTAAAATCATGGTTTAAAATTGAAATGGGCCTTTATGAAGCTGGATTTGATGGGTCTTCACCATCTTTAGGTATTACAACCACCACATATTTCTTCCAGGATGTTGGTACTTCCTCTCCTTTCAAAATATTGTTAAAGCCTTCCAGATCTTTAAAACTTTCCTCCCTCCTTGCTTCTAAACTTCCACAGAAATACCATCTATTCCTGAAGACTTTCTTGCAGACTTGATTATAAGTCACCATTTTTATCATATCTCCTCCTATCTTAACTATTAACTGTTGAGCCTCATTTACATCTATCCTTGGCTTACTTAAGACTTTCATAAATATTTCCCCGTGTGCTTTTCCTTGACTTACACATTTTTCTGCTTTATACAAATTTTTACAAGATGGCTGAATTATCTCTTAATACCTATAAAGGATTTCTGGTTATTTTTCTTGTTATAGGCTCCCTAAGTTTGGAAACAACCCTTTCTACTTTCTGTTGCCTAAGTCATTCTGCTAAACGTTTTTGTGATGTGGAGTTATCAAAAAAACAGTTGCTTAACGCAATCTTTCTAAACTCATGCATATTATCTAGATACTCAATTACTTTCTCTTTAGCATTCTGTAGTTGGGCATCTTCTTTTTCTGTGAGATTCCCCCTATTCTGCAATACTTTAACCTTTGTCAGTCCCTCTAAATAATTCTTGTTACTTCTTAACCATAGCTCTTTTATTTTATTTCCATGTTAGTTTTAAACTCCACATTCATGTTATCCGACTAACTAGTTATAACTTTTGAAGACATTTCCATCTTCCCTAATAACTCTCAATTAGATAACACTGCCCATTCTTTTAATTCCTCTCTTTTCAACAGGTAGGTGGGGAACTATCAGTGTCTCATTTTTACTTCATTAACCTGCATTTTTATCTTAGTTCTTATTGGCACATGATCTTAAATAGTTACTGGATATGTGTCAAAGTTTTTAATTAAATGTACATATTCTTGTGAAATTAAATTTGTCTGGTCTGGCTCAGTTATTGCACCTTTGGGAATAATATGTAAATTCTCTTAGAATTCCTACTACTGCATTCACACCTTCCATACCAAATATATTCATAATTTCTTCAGAACTCTACCATCTTTTGTTATATTTCCTCTTCTAGGTCCCCCAGCTACATCTTCACTTCTGCAAATCAAGTTCAAGTCCCCATCTTTAAGCAACACTTCCTGCTGAAAGCTGATTATTTCTCCGAAAATATTCTTAAGCCCCATAACAGTAGTTTTAGGTGGAACATAACTATATGAAGGCGTAATCCTCTTCCCTTGCAAGTAACCCCTTAGTACCACAAATCTACTGTTATCGTCTTTCTTTCTTTCTTTTCCTCTTCTATCACTGTTGGAGCTCCTTTAGCAATTAATAAACCTACTCCCCTTTCCCTTTGTCCCTGATATTTTGCTGAATAGGGTTCTTAAGGTTCATAAGTTCATGGGAGATTACTAGGCTTATGGCTTAAGAACCTTTACAAGCCTAGCCAATATAACTCAATTTTACCCAATATATGGCTCCTAGGGGCAAGAAGATGGCATGGATTTGTGCTTATTCCTTGAGTGTCCTACAGATTGCTATTGTCCATAAGGGGCACAGTCACTACCTCAGGTGTGAATTTGTGATTCTCCAGCCATTGATCCAGACTACTTTTAAAGAGGGCCAGGGAACAGCTTTGCTTAATGCGAATAGAAAGACTGTTCCAAAGAAGGGGCACCTCTGAGACACATATCTGTCTCTTCAGCATGTTTTATTTGAGTTGCTGACTAAGTTTATATCCCTAGATTAGGGGACCCTCATGCTGTTTGACTTGCAGATGTGCAACAGCTCCATCAGGGGTGGATCTGTGAGTGCCTTGTAGGACAGGCATAGGTCACCCCTTAATAATTGGGAGGAGACAGAGTAAAGGGATAGAGATGTTAGTCTAGCCACATAGGACACTTAGTTTACACCCTGTATTTTATTTGTGAGGAACTTCAAAGATCACTCCAGCAACTGTAAGTGCCTACTCAGTTACAGGCCAAATGGCTCACTGTACTAGTTTATTGGTATAATGAGTGCTGAGTACAGTGGGACTATAATTTCCATGGATCTGGATGTCATACCTCTACCTGTAAGTTATGCCACATAGAAGGATGTCTTCACCACTGTGGACACATGGAGGTTAAAGTTCAAGCTACTATCTGTGTACCTACATCTCTCCCCTCTGAGTCTACACTTAGGGGTGTGTTATTGATGTTGTAATTTGCAGGGGTATTTGACTTCCCAAAGGGTATCACAATTTATTTTTTTTGCATTTAGTTTTAGGCCATGGTTCTAGCACAAATTGTTTGCCTGATCTAGACCCTCCTGAAAGATATCTACATCATTAGAAGATTCAGTGATTGCTCCCAGCTTGCAGTCATTGGCAAATTTTGTCATCCAGAAGCCTTCCACATTAGCCTTGACTTCAGGGAATTATATTCCAAACAGGAGTGGTCCCAGCACTGTGCACTGTGGCACAACACTAGTAACTGGCATTTTTCTGGGTCTGGATACACCCACTTTAACTACATGTGTCCTGTCATTAAGCCAACTGGCTGTCCATCTGGTGATGTAAGGATTTATGGTGAGTTTTGTGAGTTTATTTATAATACCTGAGGTCATGGTGGTGCAGCAGTTAGTATTGTCGCCTCACAGCAAGAGGTTCTCTGGTTCGATTCTCAGCTGGAGTGCCTTCTGTGTGGAGTCTGCATGTTCTCCTTGCAGTCGAGTGACTTTCAAAGACATGCAGGTAGGTGCATGTGTGTATGTGTGTGCCTTCTGTGAAGGCTGGGCACCAGGCTGACAATTTGACACTGTAAAAATACCACTGCCAATCAATCTTATGACCGGTGATCCACTGTGGAGACCCCTAACAGGGAAAAGCCGAAAGACATTGCAGTGGGGAGCTGTATCAAATGCCTTGGCCAGGTCAAGGTAGGCAGTATGTACTGTTTTATCCTTGTCCATGGCCTTAGTGACTTTCTCAAAGAAATCTACTACATTCAGTAGGCATGGCCTGCCCTTGACAAAGCCAAATTGAGTTGGGTCCAGTGTTTGGAGGTTTCCTATATCATTATTTATCAGATCTTTGGTTATTCTTTCCATGGCCTTACATATAAGACCAGTTAAACGTATGGGTCTGTAATTTCCTGGGTCAGTGGATAGTCCTCCCCTTATGTAGAGGGATGACTGTTGATGGCCTCCACTCTATTGGGACAAAGCTGGGCTGGAGACTGTGGCTAAACAGAGATTCTAACAGGTCTGATAAGTCCTGATTTAAGTTGTTTAAGATTCAACCTGGTTTACATAGATACATAGATTAATACTAGGCTAATTGCCCTTGCAGGCCATTTTAAGCCTAGCCAATTATCCCATGTGAGAATCAAACCCTGCACCTTGTATCTGCAAGGTAAACACTTTAACCATTCTGCCATCCCCCCACCCTAGCATCAGGCCCCACTGAAACCATGTTTTTAGCTTTAGAGAGTGTAGTTGCAACCTGTTCTTTAGTGATAACTGGTCATGGAGTGGTGGAGGGTATTTCTTGGGGGAGAATTAGGGATGATGGGGAGGTGAAATCTGAGCTGAATTTGTCAGCCAGTAGATTTGCTATATCTTGTGGCTGAGTATAGGTGATGTCAGCTACAACTAATTATGTACTTTGTTGGGTATTGCCCTTAAGATTGTGGACATAACTGAAAAATGCCTTATAGTTATCCTTAGCTTTGGAGGCTATTTTTACCTTAATGTCTGCTTTCAGAGACTTGACCCTGATTCACTTATTTAGGCTAATGAGTGACTTTTTGCTCTATTATGCACATTCCCACTTACTTGCTGACAGGATATTCTTTTTCTTTTTTTGTTGTACAACCTATTAATACCACGGGTCTACTAGGCTTGCTTGTTTATGCAGTTTGAACTGGATTTATTTTGGTCTGTTACTGTTGTTTCTATGCAGTTGTTTATATGGTCATATACAGGGCTCTCGTGCACACTTCTGCATAGGTTTTTATGTTTACTGGATTTTGGGGAGCTTGAAAACTAGCTATTCCATCCCTTAATGGGGGTTAATTTACCTTAAAGAAGTTATTAGTTTTTGGGGTTAGGTGGGAGGAGTACGTTTACCATTATTTCAAGGGAGACTGAGTTGCAATCTGATCTTACCACTGAAGACATCACATGGGGGGGTAGCACTCTCCCTTATTTGTGAGTACAAGATCTAGTATATTTGTTCCCCTAGTGGGACTGCAGACTAGCTGCTCCACGGTATTTGAATTTACAAAGTCAAGAAATCTTTGGGCCTACATGTTAGTGATCATGCATGCCTCCAAATTAATGAAGGGCTAGATCAAATCACCCATAAGTATGGTCTTGAGCTGGATAGAGAGTGAGTCTAGTAACTTCAGGTATGATGTATGGGTTTCCTGGTTCATGGTGGGGGACCTGTAGCTAGCAAGAATATGGTAATGGATTCTTCCAGTGATTAGTTGGACATGTAGTAGCTCAAGCATGTCATATTGTTTGAACAGCCCTGAGATGCTTATCCTTTATGTAGATAGATACACCCCTGCCTTTTACTCTTTCACTTTCAGTGGGTGATTGGAACAAATGAAAGGTGTTATAACCATGAACTGCCGGAGTGCTTTCTGTGGCTTTGAACTATGCACAGCACAGTAATTGCACAGACATCAGCATTCTCCAGGGTGAGAAGAGCTTCCAGGGAATGCAGTTTCTTGTTGAGACAAAGTCAACAAAAATCCAATCTTTCTCAGATGCTTTTTCTTGTAGTCATATTTCTCAGATGTGATTGATGCTTTATAGTCATACATTTATTCACTAATTTCAGTGTTGCTGATCTTTCTCCTGTTTATTTTCATCTCCCAATGCCAGACACAAGTTCAAATCCAAGGCACTCCTAATTCTTCCAGTCAATTCCTTTGCTTTTTTCTTGCTCCCAAGGAGGAAAGCTATATGAGCAACACCAGAGGTATCTGGGGAAAAAGATGAATGGTCTGGGAAACCAGCTTTGGCTGCAGCAGAGTCACCCACCTGCAGCTTAGGCAAACTGCTAACCTGCTGTGGTGGCAAAGGCTGTTTAGTTAACTTTTTGTTTTTGTCTCTAGAAGAAAGACTGATTGCAGGACTGGTAGTTTGTTCCATGGTCAAGCAAAAAATGATACCTCTTTCCAAGGGAAACTAAACAGCACAAGCCAGTAAAATTTCAAAAGATGTACAGTCACTTTTCCAGATAAAAACACAACAAAAAGCATTCTAACTCACTTTACCAGCACAAAAAAGCTCTTTAAACACAGTTTCTTATCAGAAAAATAATTTCAGAATGTTTAAATCAACTTTAAAACTGTGAAACACAAAAGTATGGTCACATGGCAGTCAATAAAAACACATATTTGTAGCTTAAAATGTACTTTCATGCAAAGAAAAATACATTAAACATTAAAAATAATATGTGGAAGTTTTTTCCCCAAAGGGAACGTATCTGCCCAGAAATGGAATAGCACATGCCGACCTTCAATCCTGTGAAGCCCAGAGAGGAGCACTCTCTTCAGTGGCAGGAAAACTCTGAAGAGCTTGGTGCCTAAGCCTGTCCTTTTAGTAAGCTCAGCTCAAACTAACTAAAGGTTTGTGTGTGTGGAAGGTGCCCTGAAGCTTTGGAAGCTGAACAGTTGCTATACCCTATGCAGGATACAACCCATATAGCTTTGACCACTGCCACAGTGATCAATATTGAGAACATCTACAAACAAACAGAACAATGTGATTTATTTAATGTTTTATACTGTGAAAACATTTACGCTATTTGGTGCTATTTACTGCAGTTTGAATTCTGTTTCACTAATACTTACCCTTCACTGATAGCTTTAACCATGGAAGAACAAACCCTGATCACATCAGTTACACTTCTTCACTTGCAAATCCTCAAAAGCTGCAGGGCAACTCAAAACAAGCTCCAATTTCAATGCTGTTACAAATGGAGCACTGGATCTCCAAATGAGCAGCCTTCAGACAATATACGCACAGACTGTGTGATTCCTGGGAAGGGAGCTTATGGCTGCATGGCACACACTTCTCAAATCCCTTATCCATATCTATAAATGATAGTTAAACACAACACACTAGAAAACCACCTATCTACTCAACACAAGGGCTATCGTACAATTACTAAAACTATTACTACCAACAGTATAAACTATAGAAAAAAAATTACAGCTATATATTTCTCATACAAAAAGGTGGAAAAAGCCTGCAAAGGATGAGCAACATGAACCGACACTACCTAACTAGCTTACCTACTGAAGGAAACAAACTTACAAATGCACACTATCTATACTTAGAAAAGTAAGAGTAGAGGAATATGTGAATAAATGTGCTCAAAGACATGCGAAAAGGATACACACAGTAGATCCTGAGATCTAACTGCTATCCTGGAAGGTGACTGATGAGATATGGAGGAATGAAGTCTTTGTAAATATCTGGTCTCGGATCACAGGTGGATCCGATAACACACAGGTTGAGTTAAGAAGGAAATGACAACCTTGGAACAAGTGTTTTTTGCAGGTCACAAAATCTTCTGTATCTCTCCAATCTGCCAGAATGTATATACACCAAAGCCAAAGACATTTTTTATTTATTTTTATTTTATTTTACATTTGATGACCGGGAAAGTCCGACTGGACACAGGTCCATTTTCAGCGGAGGCCTGGGGAGAAAAGCTACACTTTAACACAATAGTACATAAGTGTTGAATGTGTATACAAATACATATCATCAAATACATAAGCATAACATTAAGACATAAAAATAAACATGTAAGAATATATTTTACATTTTTGCATACACATTTCAGCAAAATTTTTTTTTTCTCAACTCAATAGAACAGGTTATATGATAGGTAAGAATTAGTATTCAAGAGGTTAGAGGGACTAACAGGTGATCTTTAGCAGAATCCTTGCATCATGTGACACTGAGAATGGAGAAACATTTCAAAAACCGAACACCCACAATTTTAGGTAAACACTTGTTTCACTCTCAAGACAACTAAGCAAGTGATTTCTGAGACTGCATCAAAACACATGGTGAAGCCTCATGATAATCCAGTTTTAAACAGTACTATTTTAATTTGCTATCTACACTCCCTACTTATTTCAATGAGTTGATGATAAATACAGTAATACAGCGGTGGTGCAGCGGTTAGCATTGTTGCCTCATAGCAAGAGGTTCTCCAGTTCAATCCTTGGCTGGGGTGCCTTCTGTGTGGAGTCTGCATGTCCTCCCTGTGGTCATGTGGGTTTCCACTGGGTGCTCCGGTTCCATCCCAAAGACATGCTGTAGGTGGATTGGGCACTCTAAATTGGCCATAGACAAGTGTGTGTGTGTGTGAGTGTGTGTGTGTGTGTGCCTTCTGTGGAAGGGTGGGCGCTGGACTGGCAACTCAACACTGTAAAACTCCACTGCCAGTCATGAGCGGACAGGTGATCTGCTGTGGCGACCCCTAACCAGGAAAAGCCGAAAGAAGAAGATTAAGATATGAATGCAATTTATTTTGCATATACTTCATACAAAACAGGATTCAGCAGCATGATACACTTTAAGTAGATGTGCATTGGTCCTTAGACATCTCAGTAATAGTGGAGGCTTATAACAACAATGTCCCAGAAACATCATGTCACCAGTATATGTGCAAATGAATCTATTTCCAGAGGTGCAACAAAGCTGCTGTGTAAAGCCAACCATGCATTAGTATGCCCATGTCTACCTATTCAGCTATTCTGGTATCAATTACCAGAATGTCTCAGGATTATGCTTTTTCTGTGTAATGAAATTTTCACAATATCAATGCGCTGGCACAGCTTATAAGAGTGAAAAAGAAAAAAAATCATGATGCAGATTAAGAAAGTTAAAAAGTTAAAACATCACCATTAGTTTGTGTTCTGATCATTTTGGGGGGTGCACATGCCAAATTATGTATTTGAATTGAGGCTGAAATACCATAACTGAACATTTTTAAGACAGTGATGCATTTTTTCTGATGAATTTGAACCAAAGAAAAGTTAATTTTATCAAGTACCTAAAGTTGTGATTGTATTCCAACTCAGTGTCTCCAATCTTGATGAGGTCTTGCCCTCCTTTTCTGTACACATCTTTTGTTAATATTGTCCTTAACCTTGGATCTAGTGTCTCTGTGACATCCTAGAAAAAAGTAACAAATTAGTATTAGTACAATGCTGATTAAAATTCAAAGGACACTTAACTTAAGGACACTTAAGGATAACTAAAGTGAAGCAAAACTGAATAAATTACACTGCATTTTATGGGGATCCTATTAACTTTGCTTACTTGAAACAAAAATATTTCAAAGCCATGAATTTATGATTTACAAATTATAATTGCTCTTGGGACCTTGCAAATGATTTCACAAACAGAAAAAGTTACGATGTATTTGGAATGTTAAACAATGGATAATATTTGAGTTTTCTGGGGAATGTCAAACCATGTTATCTGCCACATGATACCAAACTATGTGTAAATGAGAGTAAATAAATGTAGACCCTGTAATACAGTGAAGAATAAAGTCAAAGTCCATTTGCTGTATTTACACTAGAAAGTATACTTTCTAGTGTCAGAAGCAGGTTCACAAATTCGGCAAAGATAATGCTTCACCACTCATGGCTCTGTAGTTACAGCTAAAAGTTATCAAAACATTAAAAAAAATAGGACTAGCCCTTTTTTAACTTTCTTACTAATGTTTCAGTGGAAAGTGAACACAAATTGCTGATCACAACTGGAAGAGTTGTATCTCTTCATTCAAAGCTTCTCACAGAAAATTATTCCTGGTGCCATTTCTCTTACAATGCTTGCAATCATTCTAATTTTTTCTGTAGTTTCCATTTTCTCCATTGTTGTTGGACCACGTAATTGGTATAGATAAGTAAGGGGATGTGGAAGGTCCTGGTAAAGATCAGTTTAAAATGTCATTTTTTTTTCTAGCCCATGGGATTTAGATGATTAACAGTAAACAGCAGCCACGGTAGTGGAGGTGGGCATGGTGGTGCAGCAGTTAGTGTTGTTGCCTCACAGCAAGAGTTCGATTCTCAGCTGGGGTACCTTCCGTGCAGAGTCTGCATGTCTTCCCTGCAGATGCGTGGGTTTCCTCCAGGTGCTTCGGTTTCCTCCCACATTCCAAAGACATGCAGTAAGTGAAATAGACACTCTAAACTGGCCATGGGTATGTGTGTGCAAGTAAGTGGTACGGATGAACTACCATGACAGGGCTAGCCACTTGGAGGTGTAAACCTTGGCTCGAGATGATTGTCACTGTTTTGTCACTGTTGAAGTGACACCCCAACCCCATCTGCAAAATGGGAAATAGGGGTTGAGGATGGATGGATGGATGTGGAGGGTCAAGTGTATCACATGGGTAGTGGGGGGGGGTGGTTAGCAACAATAAAAAAGTTTTTTATTATAAAGTTTTACATCCAGAAGGAACTGCAAACAGGTCTTTTCATTTTACTGTAGCTTCATCTCAGTGTAACGCAACAATCCATAGTGGAAATTGGCCATTCATCTATCATCTTATACCTTCTTTACTGAAAGGCATCCTTTACCAACTTTATATGTAGAAGGCCATACGTTCTGTCCTAGATGGAGACCTTTATCACAATGTTTCAGACAGGTCAATGTGACTTACTCTGGTAATGCTTAGAATGGTGATAACAAAATGCTGGCTGCAACCTAAAGCAATATGAGCTGATTTCATGACAATGACTAATTACACAGCAAAAGCATCTCAAGTCAGTAGACCATGACATTTTCCCATCAGCAGGTAACACGTGGTACTCTTGGAAACTTTCTTCACCAGAGACTGTTAATGCCTTCTCAACAAACACATTTCAGAAGACTTTTGTGTAATCATCAATAAAGTTATTCTCATTAAATGGAAGGCATGCCTTTTCCTCTCATAGTAGCTCTGATAAGGATGATCTGATTAACAGACTTAAGAAAAAAAAACAAAAATTTAAACCAACTGTACTAGAAGTAGTGAATATAGTAGCAGAGATAAAACAACTGGAAATGCGATCTTTAGAAAATGGTAGGAGCAAATTACACAGAAAGAATGGGAATTGTGGGAACAATATATGCAGAGGAGGACTCCGGTTTAAAAGAATGCAGGATTTGAAAGAGCTACATATTGTTTGACAGACAGTGATTGGATAGGTTATAAGTGATTTATAATGTTTGCAGCTAAAATTATGTCAACATGGTTTGTTTTCATTTATATAAATATATGATTACTTATGTCATAAGTAATAATTTAATAAGGATGTTTCTTGTTTAAAAAAAAGGATTAAAAACAAGGCAGAATGAAAGTACACTTTTATTTAGGAAAGCTGCACTCCTGGATGAAAGATCCCTCTGAATAACTTTCACTAGCTGAGACATGCAGGAAGATTTAGTATCGCAATGGGTACTTATAAAGCAGTGTCTTCTTCAAGACAACCTCAGTCAGTAGGCCAAGACTCAAAATATTTTAAAGAAGCTACTGTAGGACAAGAAGGAAGCAGAAGTTAACAGCAGTCTCTGTTTATAAATCCTGCAGAATCCTTTCTTGATTTGAGGGTGCAGCTTTAGTGTTTCATGTATTTACTGAATCCATATTAGCAGCAGTGGATACATCTCCGAAGAATACCTCTTTGAAGCAAACAGCAGGAGTCATTACAGCATATGAAATGAAGCTTCACAAGAGCAGGAAAAGGCTTCACCACCTTCCTGTAGCAAAAAGCATTGTAATAAGCCATACAGACATTTTTTGCTCTGTCATAAGTTTCCAGCCCTACTCTCAGCTCTGGCAATGTAACTGCAGACATTTGCAGTCTCAGCAACAAAATGAACAAGTTCCCTACACACACCTTCCTGGTCAGGAGTGCCTTCCTGGAACCAGAATGTTAAAGAAAAAGGATGATTCCAGTTATTCTCATTAGGGATAATACATAATTATCGACCGTGGGATGGGTATGGTCACTCTATGTCAAATGGGATAGTTTATTTTGAACACAAAAAAGGGAAATGGGCTAGGCTTAAAATGGTCAGCAAGGGCAGCTAGCCTAGTACTTACCTATGAATCTATACGCATTTAAATTTGGCTCCATACTGGTTACACAAAACGACATTTAGATGAATTTTCTATAGTAAATACAAATGTCTGAAATGTAATTAAGTTGAAACATCATTTGGTTAAAAACTGTGTGGTTAATATTAATTGTAAATAATACTTCTACGGTAAGCTTTGTTTGTTTTACACACACACACACACACACACACACACACACACACACACACATAGACATACAGGCATCTGTGTCTGCACACTCTGCATCCACAATCTCCCCAAGTATACAAGGCACAGGTCATGTCAGGCAGTGGTCAACCACCACACATAGGCAACTGCATACCTACATCATGATAAGCATTCATGCATATACTCTCACAAACACTCTCACACACTGTCTCTCTACCCACAAACACTTCAACTCCTAGAAGCATAGCTAGAGTACGGCAAAGGCAACAACCACTCAGGGGCCGGGTGTTAGGGACAGTAATCTGCAGATCCCAATCATTCTTCATTGCAAGATGCCTGTGCTGCATTTGCAGTCAGAACTGAATCATAAGCTGTAGTTTGCTAGAGTTTAAAAGTAGAAAAGGCCTATTTTTTTGCTGCTTATGACCTTGAAGGCAGAAGAGAAGCTTTTTTGAGGACAGGAACCAGAGAGTGTGTGTGTGTGTGTGTGTGTGTGTGTGTGTGTGTGTGTGTGTGTGTGTGTGCGTGTGTGTGTGTGTGTGTGTGTGTGTGTGTGTGTGTGTGTGTGTGTGTGTGTGTGTAAGTGTGTGTAGAGGTGTGGAGTGCCCACTGAATAACACACATTTGAATTTCACATTCACAAGGATATTACATTATGGCCAGCAATATTACTCTACTACATCAAGTTTGTTGTGGTTATATGCTGCTATTGCAGAAGTCTGAAGCCAGCAAACTGTGACAGAATGTGTCCTGTTCACCCAGTGTACAAGGCTGCAATCCCACAACCCACTAATGTAACAGATGTACTCTAGGGTTGCATAACCTAGGAGATGAGTACAATAATAGAATTTTAATACCTCTATTACTGCACCGATAACACCTATCAGCTGTACAGATTTTCACAGAATGTCCTGATTTTTGCTTATATTTTTGGTCTGTTCTTCATTAAATTTTTGTGGTTTTCTTGCAAATCATTGAAGACTGAAATCACCAAATAATGACAGACATTTGAGTTTAGATTTCACATCTTTCAGAAAATTCTTGATACTGCAACACCTTTTATTCTAGCAACTTTCTATGTTAATAAGAGCAATATTTAAAATGTGTCCCTATTTTCGACCTTTGTCCCCCCCCCCCATTATTTTGGCTTTGTCCAGATTTCCTGTGTTAAAAGGTTGAGTGGTATGGCCATCTCTTACATCATATGATCTTGGACAGAAAATATTAAAGCTGTTTCTGTGTGTGTTGGTGTATTTAATACAATTCCCTATACAATAGGGTCTTTTCCCCTCCATAAACAATTCTTCTAATGTGCAATTTTGATATTACATGTTATATGATATTATCACATCAGTAATACTGCCAGTCACAACAGACTCTCCTCACAAATATGAAATTTACTCAAGAATGATCAGATTATTCATTGGACACCCTGCATATATCCAACATATATCATTCATAGTAAAAACAGTAAACATAGCTCAAACGTTTACATTCTTCTAAAAAATTAAATGCAGCACAAGCAGAGAATGGATAGTGGGGAGCCTATGACTTGCTTGTATTTAAATTATATATTTTATTCATTGCTCTGCAAATGTTAGAGAAGATTTCTCTTCAGGAACAACATTTTGATAGCAGTTCTGCCAAGAACCACATTTCTATTGAAAATTAATTCAGAAAAATGGATATTAAAACAGCTGAGAGCCTGCTGCACCCTGTGCTCCAGCGTGTAACCGTACAACCTGCTGGTCACGAAGGAAGCATAATCCAATTATTAGCAACATCTTGCTATGAATTGTGCCTTGCAAGGGGAAGGTGGCAAGTACCCCAAAAATAAGGATAATAGTGAAAACACAAAAGTGGAATGTTATACAATGTTCTTCGACCAACAAAAAATCACATTAATGCTCCGATTATATACTTTATCAAGTTGAGATTTGCAAGGGAGCTGCAAACCATCCCAACACACTCTGGGCATAAGTCAATTACATTAGTTCAGAGAAGACTCCAAACTATCACAGAATGTAAGTACACATTCACTCATATATGGCACACAAACCTACAGGCAAATTGAAGGATCACCAGTTCACCAATGGCATGGGAGGAAACTGCAGCATCTAACAAAATACCCATATTGATACAGGGTGGATACACAGATTCCTCACAGACATCACCCAACACGATAAGAAGAAAACAGATGCAAAAATCAAAAATTGATGGATGAATTTGAAAATAAA
Organism: Protopterus annectens; assembly: GCF_019279795.1. NCBI lineage: Eukaryota > Metazoa > Chordata > Ceratodontiformes > Protopteridae > Protopterus > Protopterus annectens. The sequence goes on from NC_056727.1 coordinate 935,880,999, forward strand.
ATACACTTTCAAAAACAAAAAGGTATTTGATGGGTAAGTACAGATTCCAGACAACTTATCAGTTCGACAAAAAGAATCTGATTAGAAATAGCAGGTGATTTTCAAGTGCAGAGCATGAGACATGGAATTCCACTTATCAAGACAAACATCCTCCTGTCTTCTGAAGTTACACGATGTTACTGCTTAAAAGTTATGGTCCTGAATGACTATAGGAACCTGAGAAGCAATCAGGCAAAGTAATATCATTAGAAAGCAAAATTTATCAGTTTGGGAATCACATCTCAGATGCACTATTATCAAAAAGACCTAGTATACAATATTATGAAACTAAATATTTAAAGCTGTACTGCAAGTTCATGATTTTGAAACAAACGAAGTATCTGGTGTATTCAAATGTTATGCCCAGCTGGTGAATTATGATCAAAGCTGAAAGAAGACCTGGACCTAATATTCAGCTTGAACTAGTCTATTCTTAACCCACCATTTCCTGCCTGTTGCACTGAGTTTTGCAGAAGCTTGTAAACTGCTGAGCGATGCCCACTGCCTTTTTGCTACAGCTGATCTCCTGGAGTCTGGGTAACTTATCAAAAGTCTTTCAATACTATTGTGATGCCCATGCCCTGGCCCAGCAATCAAGGAGCCTCAATCCTCACCACGAACACCATAGAGGGTGTCTCATATAAGAGGAAAGGATAACAAATACACACAGTAAAGTGCAATTTCCCTTAAGAACACACAGAGATCACAGTCAGTTCGGGGCTGGTCGCTCCCTTGCTCTCCAGGTCCCCTATAAGACTCCCCACTGGCAGAGTTATAGGGTCCAGATCTCAGCCTAGCTGGGGAAGCTAAAATCTCTAGCACCCTCTCTGTCCAACCAATGCTTCGTGTCCCTGCCAAAGTAGCTGACACACACACTTTGAGATAAGTTTATACAACCATGTAGACACTCCTGGGGAAGGCTGGCACAGGTTCTCCAGCTGTGCCCCTTTTACCTAGACTATACGGTAGTACCGGCTGCCACCACCCAGCTAATATTATCAGCTACCCAAAGGCCCTTAAAGGGTGTCCAATTATTACTGTGCAATATTAATATCCAATTGGTAGATGTGACTAAACAGTCAAGGCTTATTAGAGTGACTTGGTACAGGATCCTTATATACATGCAATGTACTCTTAGAGCTTAACTTATCTCTACACAAATCAGCCACAATTAAAAGGTTTTAAAATATTTAATAATAAATAATTAAAACCACAAGACAATACTTTCTACTACACAGTCAGTGCTAGTCAAGAGTTCAGAGATCACACAGAAATACTTAAAATAATTCAGTAGTACAGTTCTGACATCACAGAAAAACACTTAGCCTAATCTTTATAGTTCCTAGCTGATGTAAAAGAAAACACAAGTCTAAGATAACTTACATGTGAGCAAGCGGCAGTGCTGTGAGTTGGATGATCCAGACAAAAATGCTTAATGCCTTCTGATTCTCTCCATTTAAATTGCTATTCCAGTTCTGATAAACATTACATCATCTTTTACACGTTCCTGGTGTTCCCAGGCTGACAGATTAACTGCATTTACATTATTAACATTTCCTTTTTGTTATCTTGCAGCTGGTCAGGAACAGAGCAATAAAGATACATTTGCATGTTTAAATCTAGCAATTTAACTCTTGGTTAAAACAACAGAAAGAATTTCTTCATCTAGACTTTTCGGCACCACTGTCCACTTCAAAGGGTCTCCACATGCTTTACTTTGGTCAGTAGAGTGCACTATTGTCACATTTATTTCCGGTTCCACATGTAACAGTATTTCTTTACATTTAAGACAACAAGCCTGTAGTTTACATTCATATTTACACAGGACAGAATTATCTGCACAATTCTATCTGGCTAGGCTGGCAGCCTTCACAACTATAGCAATATATGACAAAACTAGTTACACACCAGATGAATGGAAATAATGTTTTTAAGCATAAGAAAAAAAATTGAAGGTGGAATGTGTCAGCAGTGAAATAAATAAATGTGAGAACTGGAACTGGAAGGAAGGCATTAACATGAACTCCAAGTAAACACAAATTAGTGTGGCAGTGATGTAAGGACCAATAAAAATGCAACATTTGCGGGTTTGGTTGTGCAGAGCGTGATACAAAGGTCTTCTTATCACCATGTGTGTTCAAATACAGCAACAAAAGCTACTTGCAAAATATAAAGTAAGTAGCATCTTTTTAACATGGAAGTTACTTGGATGTAAATAAATATAGATTTTACCTACTGCAGTTACTGAGGTCATCCCCGGTGGTCCAGCGGTAGTGTTGTTGCCTCACAGCAAGAGGTTTTCCTGTTTGATTCTCGGCTGGAGTTCCTTCTGTGTGGAGTCTGCATGTCCTCCCTGTGGTCGAGTGGCATTCAAAAGGCATGCATCAATGGGCATGCCTTCGTTGAAGGTTGGGGGTCGGGCTGGCAACTCGGCACCATAAAAATCTACTGCCAATCATTAGCGGACCGGAGTTCCACTGTGGCGAACCCTAACTGGGAAAAGCTGAAAAGACAAACAACAACCTACTGCAGTTAATGAGTAACATACATTTCTGATCAATATACAAGCTGTCAGTTTGGAAATGGGCTGATTTATCTTTTGCTACACTAAAAACACAAAAATCTATGAAATTTATTTATTTTTTGTTAACTGGGAAAGTCCGACTTGGAACAAAGCCAATTTTCAATGGAGGCCTGGGGAGAAAAGCTCCAGATGCATGTCTTTTTAAGTAGGAGAAAACCGGAGCACCTGGAGGAAACCCACATGAACACAGGGAGGACATGCAGACTCTACTCAGATGGCACCCCAGCTGAGAATCGAACTGGAGAACCTCTTGGTGAGGTGACAACACAACTGCTGCACCATTGCGCCATCGTGAACAGTTAGATATTTAGATAAATATATATTTATTTTCCCTAAACAGGGTACACAAAGCAATACCATGATCTTAGAACCAATGGAAGGAGTAAATAAGTTTTATCTAGATTATTTGAGAATCTAGCTACTGTCTCTGGTTTCTATAACCCTGAGACTACCTTTTTACCTGTCCTATCCTTCTTTTTAATTTCTTGATTTATGCTACACAATCCACTCTGCTAACCACCATTACACACATGGCAGGTTGATTTAAATCCAATATATATCATAAGCTAACTTTTTGCAACTCTTATATAAATTTTAATAGTTGTCATCCTCTATCACATAAGATTAGTTTAGTGAGAGGACAATGTATTACGGTTGCTAGAATGACTTCACAAAAAGAAGATGTATTGGAGGAATTAAAGAAGCTGAGGGACATGTTTTTAGCTACAGGTTATCCAAATAATTTATTGGAGTCCATATGTGGTGAAGTGTTTAAGGAATGGGGAGGGCAGATATGTACCCCTGTTAGGGTTTAACTACCAGTAATAACACAGAAAGACAAGGGAAATTTGAGAGCGCACTTACTATGCAGTATGCCGCGGTAGTGCAGTGGTAGCATTGTCACCTCACAGCAAGAGATTTTTCCCTTCAATTCTCGGCTGGAGTGCCTTCTGTGTGGAGTCTGTATGTCCTCCCCGCGGTCGAGTGGCATTCGAAAGGCATGCGTGAATGGGCGTGCCTTCGTTGAAGGTTGGGCATCTGGCTGGCATCTCAGCACTGTAAAAATTGACTGCCAATCATTAGCGGACCAGAGTTCCACTGTGGTGACCCCTAACTGGGAAAAGCCGAAAGAAGAGGAACAACAACAACTTACTATGCAGTATAATAGTTTTGGTAAAGGAATTAAAGAGATAATTAAGAATAACTGGAATATGTTTAAGGTCAACCCTCTGTTTTTGGAATTAATTGGGGGTGAACCTACTTTTATTTATAAAACAGCTCCCAATTTTGAAAGGTTGTTTGAGCATAGTGTATTTTTTGATCAGGATAAAAGGAATTCTGGTACAATTCAATGTGGGTGTTGCCAACAATGTATTTATATTGCAAATGAACAGGAGTATGTTTTTAGACCATATAACAAACTTGCAGGTGGTTTTCCAAAAGGGAAATTGTAATACCTAAGGAGTTGTTTACCTGGCTAAATGTTCTGTATGGCCAGCTTTTTATGTCGGCAAAACAGAACAAGGTCTTAAAACATGTTTTATGAGCATTTATATGATATTGGTAATAAAAATGAGGAGGGTGCCTTGTACAAGCACACACTCGTGCAAGTCTCTCAAAAAAATATATATTTCTGTATTTTATAGCATATTGTGCAGAACCTCGGGGGGAGATTGGAAATGTTTTTTTAAGTGTTACAGAATTAATCTGGCAACTTAGATTGGGGTGAATTTCCCACCCAGTCTAAATGAAAGTACATCTGTTGTATCAGTGTTACATTTAAGTAAAAAAATTGTAAAAAGAACTTTATTTAAACATATTTTATATATATATATATATATATATATATATATATATATATACACACACACACACACACACACACACATATATATATATATATATATATATATATATATATATATATATATACGCATTAATGTTTTTACAATAATTTTACTACAATATATTTATTATGATGTTTGCCGACTATAGGGTAAATAAAGATTTTAGGAACTATTTTAACAAATGGGAAGAATACAGCTTTAGGTTTAGTCTATGTTTTAATTAATTATTTCAACAAATCAATTATATGATTAATGTTTGGACCAATGGGTTTGCGTTTGATAGATATATATGTGCTTTTGAAGGTGTTTTACTTATTCTGCTGAAGTCTCTGTTGTTATCATCACACTATGCACTATTCCATGTAATTTTCAGAAATGTTGGTGTTGTTTTCTTTTTGAAGCTATTTTCAAGTGTACATAATTGGCATTTGGACTGAACAAAGAATATGGAAGCAGGTAGGATGGCAGTACAAAACTGATCCAAGCTGTTGGAACAGCAGCAGTATTCAGCAAAGAGGCAAAAAGAAGGGCCTTTCCTTCATGAAAGCTGTAATGTCTCACCTTCATTGGTCACTTTTTTATCTATGTACATCATACTTACCATCAATAGCACAGGAGCTCCAAGCTGAATCGCATTCTCTAGAGTTTTCATATAGGTTGGATCAGAAGCGAGGACCTTCTGTAATTTGTTGCCCTCCATTTGCAGAATCCATTTATGTGCCTGCCCTTGTGGGTCAATAAGTAATGGCCAACGTTGTCCTTTATTCACCATAATAGCATTCTCAGTGGAATACTGATCAGGAGGCAACCCCCCATTATGCCACTTAAGCACCTAAAAAATAGAAAGGATATATTACAACATCTCTATAAAACATTCTCATTGTTTGATTTGTCATATTCATTTTGATGAGATGAAAAGACAATTAAATACAGATAAGCAGCATTTTTAAAATTTATAAACTAAAATTCAGATCTTCTCATATAAATGCAACATGATACAAAAGCTTACACATTGATAAGATATCATGCAATGTTCTTCTTCATGGCCATTATAATTTAGAGGCATATTTACTAGAAATTCAAATACATAGTAAATAATTTGTGGTATATAGTCTAGATCGTTATTGATTAAAGAGTACGGCCAGTCTCCCTTGGGAGATGTTTGTCTGTCTGAGGTGAGACCAAGACAGTCATAGAAAATGTTGTATCCTTTAAATGTTTGCAAAATTGCATTATTTTTATACAGGATCACATGAAATACAGAAGGACAGCAGTCAATGAATATGTAAATTTGACTGCAAATCAACAGTAAATGAAACTTATATTTGGCCACATCTTGGTTACTTTAAAAGTGTGTTTGGGTTGGGCATTCTTTTCTGTTATGGACAGGCCCTAAGTATAAAGTATTTTTCTGATATCTAGATGATGTTCAAAGACTATGCTGTTATTCATGGAAGCCTCAATGTAACAGTCTGTAATCATGTGACACAGTTTTACTACAGTTTGTGAATCTAGTCTTAAACAGCTAGCACCAATACACGTTAGGGAGATACACTAACTTTAAAAGCAGTGTATAATATAGTCAGTTGTCATGCTAAGCATAATAAATCCAGGATATTGCGAAAGTACTGCCATGGGGAAACATGCAGTGCATCTGCAAAAGTATTATTCTGTGTTATGCAATTCACAAATAAAATGATGCAAATGAGATTACCTGAAACACAGCAGAGAAATATATAACTTGTACAGTGATCATGAGTATAGCCAGCTATACACCATATATACTATTTCAAGAGGATTTTTAATGTCAGTTGGGAGGTAGTTTGCTACACATGTGGGGTGGGGTTACATTGTGGATACCTGAATGTTGGGATCCAATTAAAATCCTGATTCTATCCCTGAGGATGATGATATGCTAGTTTGTATAACTAGTGGCAGAAATAAATGCCTTAGTAAACCAAAGCAGGAAATGCTGTCTGAAATTGTTATTTGCTCCAATGCTGAAGTGGATACGCTTAAAGACACAATGGAATTGGTACTAACAAACAAATTTTCACCTTTGAGGGTGAGCCATCAAGTCACTGGTGTTGCAATGTGGATTGCTTGTGCCCCCAATTATGCCTATATTGTTCTGTTATATTAGGAACTCAAAGTTTTGTTCAAATTTAAGTTTGCTGCCTTTTGGGATATTTATCTCTATTTTTTGGATTACACTGTTATTTAATGGAAAGATCCAGTTTCAACCTTGGACACGTTTGTAACATTTTTAAACACTAGTACTGAGTTTCTGAAATTCACATACAAAATGTCTTGTGCATCAATTGACTTTTTAGACATTATGTTATATAAAAATGTTGCTGAAAATTGTTTTTCCTCCAAAATTACAGGAAAAAAGTACATTCTCAAACACTTATTTATATTTTCACTGCAGTCACTCATTAAAAGTTAAAAGCCAAATGGTCTGCACCTCTAGATTAGTTTATGAAAATGAGATCTTTACTGAAGAGACTAGATATGTTTGTTGAGGGAGATACCCCCAAAGTACTTTGGACCAAATTGGTGTTGAAGTTGGTAAGGGATGGGAAGATTTTCACACTGATCCTGAAGAGGGGTATAGCGAAACTCAGACCAACTAAATGTAATGTGGGTTCATCTAATCTTGTTACTAAATATTTCAATGGGGTCAGTATGATGGAATGGGTGATTGAGAAATACTGGTTGACAATGACCCATTGGTTGACAATGACTCATTTTGTTGACATCTAGGACGTGGTGGGGCTTCATCCTTGTTACATTTATAACAGGGTCAGGAATATTAAAGACATCTTGGAAAATAGGTATACAAGAATTTTAACCATTGAGGTACCAAGAAATGTAATTATTGTAATCAATGCCCTTTTGTTTATGAGGGCACCCCAGTTAAGACTGGCAAGAAACATGTACCAATTGACAAGCTTCCTAAGCTCAACTGTGGCACCAAAGCTGTGGTATATGCTGCCAAGCCTGTAGTGCTTTTTATATAGATAAGATTGTTTCCTCTTTAAGGGAGGATACATATGAGCATAATTACACTACAAGAACAAAAAATTGTAAAAAGTATAGTATTAATTGTATTAATAACACGTTTCTTTTTACAGTATTAGAAAAAATTGAGACTGGTCCTTTTGTGTGCAACTGGAAAAACTACCTATAATGTCGAGAAGTTTATTTGGCAGCACACTGTCAACCTGGTTTAAATAATGCTATCAATATTACTTGTATGTTGAAAATGAGGGCTTTTAATATTTAAAGTCCACAAATTCTGATTTGAGTGTTGCTTTCAATGATGTGATTCTGGTTAAGCCATGTCTGTTTTTTGTATGACTTAATGTTCTAAAGTAATGGGTACTATTTTAAATTGTAGTATTTTAGGTACTTGTTTCTTTGAAGCAAAAGGTATGTTTGTCATGTGATGGTTCCTTTTTCTTTTTAAACTGTGATTTGGTTTATTTTAGTCATTCTGAAGAAGTCTTTTATATTCTGGGACGAAAACACTTAATGAATGTTATTAAACTATTCTGCTTGATATTTATCACCTTCCATTTTATTATTTTTTGTTTTTCGCCATAGTTTTTTTCAGCTGGCATTCTCTTGTTTTGTTGGATAGTTGTTCGCAGTCATCAAAATATGTTGACAGGAGATCATTTTTAGTGCAGAAGGTTAAGTAGAAATCATCACTCGGGAATCTGCATTACACTGAATAGAGGGAGAGGGCTTTTGGTCTATCAGAGTAGCTAAGGGTATCAGGACATGAGATCTTGTTGGTGAGGAAATACTGAGGTATGTCAAGGTGGTTTTAACAGACTTTCACTTCTCTTTTTTTTTTGCCATCCCTATTTTAAATACCGCTCACTAATACCTGTCTTGTCTCTTGAAACAAGAAAAACTGTTCTGACAAATTAGTCATCCCTTTTTTAGCCTTAGCAACGTGCCTTAAAGAGTCATTATATATGTTTTCCAAAAGCTGCCTAAACTGCTCAGAACCATATTCTCATTAAGAGTCTTAGTTCTTTCTGTCAAATGCTTTCTCACTGTCTAAACTAAAAATAACAAAGGGCTCTTTTATTAATGCTTGTACATCCTACATTAACAACAAAGTCCTTAGGATATAATCAAGTGTCTGCTGTCCTCCCACAAACCCACACTGGTCTGAATGTATTATGCTTGACATAACTTCTACATTTCTCACTAATACTGAAATAAATAAATGTCACTAAACATTTGCAATATTCCTTCATGTTCCTAACATTTTGTCTTGTATGATTTTTTCATTTGTCCATCACATCTTTGTAGTGGTTAGAAAATCCTTCTACCTTGCACACATTACCCTTCATGGTGTCTCTTCAAGATCTTTTTATGGATGACATCCTTTTGACTTTAAGACAGCAGCAGCAATTTATTCCTATTTTCTTTGGTTTTCTCAATGATTTTACTACAATCTCAGGTTACAGAATAAATATTATAAAAAGCATGGCATTTACGTTAAATTTTACACTGCCTCAGGATTTGGTTATTTTTTATGGTCATATGCCAAAATTAAGTACATTTCTATACATCTTTTAACCAGATAAGCCCATTGGATACAAAATTCCCTTTTCAAGGTGAGCTGGGATTACTCTCTGGCCAAGTGACTTGCTAGGAGTCGCACAGTAGGCACATGGTGGTGTAAGGAATCACACACTGTACCACTGACTACAAGAAACAGCGTATTACAGCTTAGACCCTTTATCCTCTGCACTTACTGCCAAACAAAGTGTGGGAGTGTACTTGGGAGTTTGTTTACCTAGAATATGGAAGAACCACTTCAAATGTCTTACAGGACAATATTAGAAGCACATTCAAAGATGAAAGCCTTTGATTTTGGGACATGATTAATATGTAGAGATGATGCAGGTATTTATATTATTACAGGTGCTCTGTATGGTGCAATCCTTATGTTAGTCCCCCCAAAAGTAATGTTACAAAACTTAATCAGTGGATGCTATATTTTTTTTCAGGAAGGGCAAAGATCAAAGGTAGTATGGTATAAATTAGTGCTAACAAGGGACTGTGGTAGACTGGCAGTCATGGGCATTCCAGCTTAATTGATGGGAATTCAGTTTTATTTTTATATCAAATGACAGAATCTTATGTATCTTGCTGGAAAGAAATATTCTGGAAAAAATAAAACCTTTGACCTCAGGGATATATGGGGTATTTCCATAGACAAAACACCTTCTATTTTAGATACTCCTAAGGGAGAGATAAGTAGTACATCTGTAGAACAGTTTTCTGGCATAGGAAATATTAGTGAACAAAGTTAAAATAGTGGAGCCACTAAGTACATAATAAGGTAATATTAACTTAACAAGGGGTGGGGGCTTGTTTTAATCTTCTGCAGTTTGCAGTTGAAGTATTATGCCATGGTTTAAAAATGTCAGCTTCAAACTGGTTTGATCTGCAACTAGAATAACAAATTGATATAATTAAGGGGATAATGGAGTTTCAAGGTGAGGTGACACTAAAAAATAAAGCACTAGGGCCCATAAGGTTTATCCTTACTTTTAATTAAAGGATCCAGTGGTGAAGCCATAACACCGACATCAGAAAGAATAGTAAACAGAAATTGAAAGGAAGAGGTGGACTCAGGTTTGCCTGTCAACAGGATATGTCACTGGGTCCCAAACATTCAGAATGTTTATATAGCAATGTCTGCACATATATTTTGCACTGCAGAAAACTTTTCAATGTTATTTCCAACTACAGATCAGACAATGCAGATGTGACTCTAGTATCTTGTGCGATTCAGTGCATATACCTTTGGTCTGCTCAAGGCTGGAAAACGTTAAAAGGTATATTCAGAATTTAGTTATAGAGAGTGTTGAAGACAAAAAAGAAGTTGCACCTGAAATTTATTTTCTAGGGTTGGATAGTGACCTAGACATGACTTCCCATTACATTTACTTATTGGGATTAATAGAGTTGCTGGCTAATGACATAACAACATTGGAATAGTAGGGATATACTGAATATCTGGGAACTTCAGACTTTCGTAATGGAATTAGCTGAAGAGGAGGAAAGAATGATAACACTTAAACAAAGGCAGAAAGTTTTAAATAAATGGTACCCTTGGTGTTGTTAATTAGTTCAGAAATATAAGATACACTGGTAATCAAAGTATGAGATGAGAAGTATTCAGAAAGTTAATGTGCTAATGGATAGCATCCTGAGTGGGGTTTACTCTCCTTCTCTCTCATTTTTTTCAGATCATTGTAGTTTATTTTATCTTCCTTATTCAACATTTAACTTTCCGTCACTGCTCTCTTGTAAAAAGCTATTCTGAAAAAAATACATTCTTTATGTTCTTTTGTCTTAGCGACATGTAAATTTTGCACTGCAGAATAATTTGACTTTTATGTACATTAGAAAAACGATTCTGATCTCCACAGGGTCTACAGGTATGAATAAATGATCAGCAATGTGGATGTAACTACAATGCCTAATCAGACTTACATTTAGATATTACCACATGCCATCTAGGAAACTTTATTATATCATGTAATATAATTTTTATTTTAATTTATTTTAGTAATTTGAGTTTAATGTAGTCTTCATTTTCACATATGGTGTTTTACATACATATGTTTCCTCAATCAAGCCTTTAAGCTGAAGCAGAAACTTCACTTGTTCTATGTGCATCTACTGCTTTATCAAATGTCAGGTCTGATTCTTTAAACTATCTGTCTCTTATTTGATCATTCTTAATATGACATGCATAGTTCTATCTTACCAGTGAAGCACTGGAGGTGCAAAATTTGCAGTCTTTTGTTCTGTCTTTCAGCTGAAAAATATAAGAATCTACTGACTCCTGAACTCCTTGAATTGTAGTGTAAAATAAATGCCTTACACATAAAAGATTCTTCTTAGGCTCACACAATACCTGGATTTTCATCCTTTTTGAGGCTATAACATATTTAAATAACAATGATATGAAAGAACACTGCACAATGGAATTGTTTCTGGGTTCACTGTAATTCCACTTACACTAAGACACAGTTCAAACTTTTGAATCAAAAGTTTTCAGCTTTTTACAAGTTACCAAGCAGCTTCACAGATGCTGGTAATTAAAGTAGATAAAGTGTGAGCAAAAATGAAGGGATATAATATTGAAGACTGCTGTTTCAACAGACTTCTGAAGGAAGAAAAAATGGAAAATGAAGTTACTATATGCAAGGGCAAGGCATGAGATGCAAAAAAAAAAATAAAAATTATGTTTATATGAAAATACTAACTTCTAAAGCAAGTTGTTTCTATGTTAAAAGGACAACAATGTGCAAAATGAAACTTTTCATAGACTTTATATTGAAAATTGTAAAGTTTATACTTGATACCATCTAGTACACACATAGTGATGATGACTGAACAAAGAAAGGAGGGAAATGATGTGCATTCAGCAGCTGCTTTTTACCTCTGAAAGTCACAGACAACATGGACCCTTTACTGGTAACAATTTTCTATGTTTTGACTATAGTAGCATCAATGTACATGTCTGCACATATGCTACATTCAGAATGCCTTCCTTTTAGGAAGGAGACTTTGTTGGTCCAGGGGCACAATCCTTTCTTCACTCGTGTTAAGCCCTGGATTCAAATTATACACAAGCCCTGTATTCTTATAGCTGGAAACATCAGCATTTGTCTAATTACACAAACCTGGTTCAGTGTAATGATAGACACTTTCTATTTAAGGGAACAATGAACATCATGCATTTAGATCCATCAACAACTTTTGGGGAGTATCTAAATATATCTGTAAGTCTATCATCTCTTGCACAGTACCTCATGATACAAATCTGTAACTGGTTGAAGTACTAGTTACATTAAATTATATCAATTATTACACTATAGCCAAAAGAACATGAAGCATACCTTAAACAGAGAAAAATTGCCATTGAAAAATAGTTTTCTTATGGGCAAATTAACTATTCACATGTAAACTGGAAAATATATACTACTAACAACAAATATGCCCAAAGATGTTTGGACTCCACAAATGCATATACACAATCAAATTATCCTGCTGCCCTTCAGAGGGTTAATCATTTTGATTTTATCCTCACAAATGTTTAGCCAAATTGCTTTATCCCATGTGTTACTTCCTTCTTAGTCAAATCTGACGATTTTGTTGTGACCTTCTTCCTAAAAACCTCTCATGCCTCATAGCTTATACATTAGCACATAAAACATAAAGGAGCAATGACATCTTTAGATCTGGATTATATTACTTTGGTTATCAGTTGCGCTGAGTAGAAGGATTTTCTGACTACAGTTGCCACATGACGATTGAAGGAAAGGGGACTGTCAGCCCCGACACACAGGTCCCTGACTACCTTTTCATTAAGTAGTGGAATATTGTCTACACAATATGTTGAAAGTAGGGGGTCGTTTACCAAAAGAAATGATATTGTAATATTTATGTTTAATTTTAGCTTATTTTCAGCACACTAGGTATCAGCCAGGGTATGCCAGAGGTGGCCATCTGTAAACTTCCTGATCTTATCCAATAAATGGATTCAGACTTGGTGAGTCCCTCAACTTCCCATTAGAAAATGCAAGGCCAGCTATGAACTTTGGGTTGCAAATAATGCAAGAGAAACCCACAAGACCATCTTCAGTTACATTTGGAAACAGAAATGACCAACAAATTTGAACTGAGCTTATCTCTAAATTTGAACTGGGCTTATCTCTAATGGTACCTCCTGCTCTGACCATGAAGACATTGGTAATATTCTTGCAAATTCTTTTTCAATTTCATTATAACTGCACTCAAGTCTATCCCCCATTCCTTCTCACACCTCCCTTCCCGAAATTACTTTGGACAAAGTCCTTTTGACACTTTTCAAAATTAAAAATGTCCATTTCCCTGGATCCTGATAATATCCCTGGATGCTTGCTGAGAAGTGCTAAGTCCCATCTGGCAAAACCCCTACATCAACATTCCCAAAGTGTGGAGAACAGCTATTGTGGTGCCTTTGCATAAAGATAGCTCATATACTAACACTAGAAATTGCAGGCCTATTAGTCAAACTAGTATTTTCAAGGTTATGGAACTTTTTATAGTTCAACTAAGAACTGTACAGCAGACCGTATGTCCTTGGATGCATAAATGTTTTCGTAAAAGACAGACCATGCCTGCTTAAACTGGTCAAGTTCTTTGAAAGGGTTACTGAGGTTATGGAAAGGGGCATACAGTCCATGGTATTTATCTGGGCCTTGCTAAGGCCTTCAACACTATTCTCCATGCTGGGATTGTTGACTAACTTTCACAACTCAACATTAACACATACATAGTTCATTGAATGGGTAATTGTCTGATAGAACCCATATTGATAAGGTGAGAAATATATGTCTCACAGAGCTCTGTTCTAGGCCCCCCTCTCTTTGGTAGGTACTGCTCTGGTGTGAAAGCTGATGTTAATGAAATATGGCTAAATAAGTATGTTGATCATTGCAAACTGGGGACAGTTATCAAATTCTATTCTGATTTTAAAATTCTCCAGCTGTCATTAGACCAAACAAATACTTGGAGTGTTAACGCATGGGCTTCCTTCAATGCCATAAAATGCAGAATTTTAGTTTTCTTTGGTAAATCTAGCTTCATTACATCTTATCATATAGAAAATACTCCACTTAAATCTAGCACAGTCATCTGGGATTTTGGTACCTGTCTGATAACAGACTCTTCTTTGACCGGCAATACTCTGTGCTGGTTAGAAAATAATTCTGCCTATCTGTCTGGCACATCCTACCATTTGCTCTTATCTCCTTAAGGCTGAAAGAAGTTATAATCCTACTTCATTCCTCCCTTCTTAGGGTTATCATTGAATATTATTCCCCCTTTAGCATGCACCTTGCTAATCACTTAAACCAAGCTTAGAGACATAAGGATTTCCTCATTATAAAGATTTCAGGTCTTAGTACCCCTATCTACTTTTGATAGACTAAAAGCTCTGTCCTTCTATTCCATAATGTACAGACTCCTGAAGGGTTATTTCTGATTGACGTTCCATGCTATAAATGACTCCGCACTCTGAACACCACCTAAATATTACCAGTGGTAAAGTAAATACCTTCTCTAGAGACCTAAACCTATGCCACTATATCATCAGCACCAGATATCATGAAAGGCACCTAATCCAAAGTTTTCTCCATTTCTGGAAGCAGCTTCCCTTACATTAGAGTACTTCCCTACTAGCCTTTAAAATCACTCTGGATGACTGGATGGGTGATCACAAATTTTTACATTGGGTATGTGGGGAAACTTTACTTAATAAGGGACATTGCTATTTTCCTTACAGTGCTACATGATGTGGCTGAGCTTCCCAGTCATCTCCTCAGCAGTAAGCTTAGTAAGAACCTATGTGCCCTTGGCTCTTACATCACCCTACTCATCACATTTTAAGGTATTGGTCAGGAAAATTCTGCACTGCAAAGTATTTAAAATTGGGTTATAAATCTAATGTACTTCTAGGAATTCACAGCTCTTTCACAGTATATTGTCACTTACAGCTGTTGTCCTTCCATCCCTCCAGTGCCTTAAAACTATTAAGCCTTTAGGAATTTACAGCTGTTTTACTGTGTAGTCTAAGAATAAATAAAGCTGATATTGGCAACAGAAATTTACTGGTTGATGACATAACTAATTATTATTTATTTAAATCTAATTTAAGCACCGTTTTGTTGAACTGCTTTTTGCACTGTGTTTATATTAAACCATTACAAAAAAAAAGGTAGCAACACTAGATGAAAGTTTCAGAGACTATGTTTATAGATTCTCAAAGTAAGCAACAAATCTGATTACTGCCATTAATATAAACGAGGTGCAGTGTGACAGGGTAAGGAACAGCAATTTCTTCTTGTGAAGATATAGTGCAAATTATGAGAAACAGAAAGCACAACCAGAAAGAAAATCATATCAATATGTCCTCCACTGGCAACAACAAAATAAAAAAAAATATTTGCTATTTATACAGGGACATTAGTAGAGGGCATGTTTTTTTGGGTCAGTTTCTGGACACAGTGGTCCTTTAATGCTGATATTTTTCACAACAAATTCAGTTTATGGGTATTGGTACACTGATGTTCCTTCATATACCTCAATGGCTTTATTTTGTTACAAGTTTCAGGCCATCTTGAGACTAAAGAGGAGTAGCAGCATGTGACCTTGATAACAAGAGGCCATTACAACCTGAAAGAAACCCTACATACCATGTTTGACAATAAAGTGTTGAATCTCCTGGACTCTTTCCACCATTTTGTTTTGATATTTCTGATTGTCTTTGAGCTTCTGTCTTGAGCTGGTGGTATGGATTTCTGTTACTAGCATAAAATATCATTGTGTTGTACAGTGAGCTCTTCTTGTCCTACTCAGTAAATCCTAAATCACTTTATCCACTTCATTTCACTTGATTGTCAAATTAATTGCAACAAGTTTACAGATTGCAGAATCTGGCTAAACATCAGAGTAAAGCTATTAAAGGACTGAACATAACATGAGTGAATATATTCAGCTAAAAAATTAGTAAAATACATCACTGCTGTGCTGGGTAGAATGGTAGGGAAACAGCAATTACAGTTTAACTAAAACAATGTCAGTAACAATACTGACATCCTACAGGTAAGGAAAAGTGTCAGTGATTACTCAAGATGACACTGTAAGAGGAAAAAATAAATTAATTAGAATTATGGAAGGGGTATGTACTGAGGGAGTCTAGGGACAGAGCCTACCATTTTGCAGCTAAGTGCATTACAATATTTCACTGGAAGAGAGAAGACCACTTCGGCTGTTTCTTATCAAGTAGAGACCCCCCATGAAATATGATTCCCTAGCATGATTAGGAATGTAACAGCTGACTGGGCAGGCCACATGCTTATATTTCCTGGAATGTAAATATCCACTGAAAAATCTTACCCAAATTACTAATTCTTCTGTCTGTCTGGAACAAGACGAAACAGAATATATTCACCACAAATGTATTACTCATGTCCAGTAGGAGTTATGCTTGAAACACAGGACTCTCTCATCTTTCACTGAACATCAGTAAATAGCAAGATATAACAAACTAATAATTCAACATTATCAAAAAACATGCAGCAGAAATTAATACCTGCATTAGTTGATATTTTTATTTAACATTTGTTTACTGGGAAAGTCCGACTTGGAACGAAGCCAATTTCCAGCAGAGCCCCAGGGAGAAACACTCCAGCCACACGTTTGTTAATGTGGGAGGAAACCGGAGCACCCGGAGGAAACACACATGAATGCAAGGAGGACATTGTAGACTCTGCACAGAAGGCACCCCAGCCGAGAATCAAATCACAGAACCTCCTGTTGTGAGATGACAAGGCAATTGCTGTACCACTGCAACATGAAGTGTAATAGTTATATCAAATAATTAAGGTTCCAGGGTTGTTAAAAGCTCCATTTTTCCTACAACCAATGTACTGAACTAGCAGACCTTTAAACAACTGAAGACTGGACATATCTACTAGAAATCACCAGCTTATCCTAACAGTAAATCCTCTTTTCTTTTAGTTGTCCTAAAGCTAATTACAGATGACCTATAATCCTTACCACTTACATTTATCTCATTTTCAACGTTCATTAATATTTTAAGTCTAAAAAAAGTAATTCCTAAAGGCTGTATGTACTATAACAATTCACGCCTTCCTTATCTGTGTAAAATTATGGAACACTATCTCAGTCTCTCAGACTCTCCTCATAGGGGATTCCCACCATTGCCACTATTTTTCTTGTCAACTTCTGTACCCTTTCCAACTAATTTACCATTTTTTGGGTATGGATATGATGCCAAGTCCCAATATTCTAAAACTGCTCTGATTAGAACCATATACCCAGAAATCATGACAGACAGGTTTCTAATAATGAGATGCCTAAGCAGAGCTTTTGTCCTTTATTTTGCATTTAAGGTAGTCATATTCATGTGCCTTGAAAACTTCATTCCCTTATAAATTATAGCATTCAAATCATTACATTCCTCAATTTTACTAATTTCCCCACATTCCCAAAAGTATGGAGATGTACCTTTACTTTTGGTAGTCACTTAATTGCTATATTTCTAAGTTCAGTTCTAATCTGTTGTCCTTCACCCACCTCTGTAATTTGTCTAAACAGCTTTGTGTTCTACCATGATCTGAATACTGGAATGTAGAGGTTCCCAACTTGATGTCTTCGACATAGATTATACACCACCTATTCTAGAAATACACTGTCACTCATATATGACAGCAAATAAGATTGATTTGTAGGTTCAAAGGTTGTTACTAGGCTAACAACCATTAGGCCCTTACAAGCCTAGCTGCTCACCCCCAAACCATTTGGGTCCAGAGTATCATGGGGGGGGTACATTAGTAGGGAGGAAAATAAGGATTTGTAGAGGGGGTGTTAGTCAGGATAATACTTTTCTCATTGATGGTATCTGTCCATAAGGAACATGGCAGCCAGACCAGGGGTAAACTTACAATTTTCCATCCAGTTATCAAGGT
This sequence comes from Protopterus annectens, assembly GCF_019279795.1. Lineage (NCBI taxonomy): Eukaryota > Metazoa > Chordata > Ceratodontiformes > Protopteridae > Protopterus > Protopterus annectens. The sequence continues at coordinate 935,899,052 of NC_056727.1, forward strand.
TTCATTTGAATAGGGTCAGGGATGAACTCTGTTTTACATGGAAGGGAGCCTATTCCATAGTGTGGGGATCTTTTGGGACACATTCCTGTCTCTCTAGCACATTCTGTTTATGCCACAAGCAAAGTTCAGATCCCTTCATCTAGTGTTTCTGGTGATGGTTGTTTTGCACGTGTGCAGCAGATCCATCAGGGCTCGGCCTGAGGAAGCCCTATAAGCCAGGGAAAGATCCCTTCTCAGCAGCCTGTATGAGACTGAATATGGAGAGTTTAGGTGATCATTGTGTAGGACAGAGTATTCATGCACTGAATTCTACTGGTGAGAAACCTTTGTTTGCATTCCAACTGTTGCAAGTGTTTGGTTAGAAACATGCCGTAGGGGGGCAACATATTCAATGATAGGTCTGATAAGGGCCATGTAGAATGGTACTATAACTTCCCCTGACCTGGATGTCATACCCTTACCTATAAGTTTGGTGACATAGAATGATTTTCTTATTATTTTAGCTACGTGTTGGTCAAAGGCCAGATTGCTGTCTACATATGTTCCCAAATTCCTTACTATTGAGTCGACTTTTGGGGGGGAGGGGGTTATTGATGGAGTAACTTGGGGTGACAATTTCCCAAATGGCATTATAATACATTTCTTGGTATAAGGTTTTAGGCCACAGCTTTGGTACCAGTCATTTGTCTGTGTTAAACCTGCTTGAAAAGATGTTGGTGTATTGGAAGAAATCTATAATTGCTTCCAGTTTACAGTCATCTGGGAACTTGGTAAGCCAGATTCCTTAAATGTTAGCCTTGACTTCCAAGAAGTAGATGCCAAACAGCAGTGGTCCCAGCATGGAGCCTTGGGGTACTCCACTGCTAACTGGTCTCTTGTTGGAGATGGTCTCACCAATCCTGACTTCTTGGGTCCTATCTTTGAGCCAGCAGGCAATCCAGTGTTTTGTTAGCATTTACACCTAGCTTAGAGAGCTTGTCAATGATGCCCATACAGGGTATTGTATAGAATGCCTTAGTCTATATGGAGCATGCACTGTTTTACACTCGTCCATTGCCTTGGTGACCCTCACAAAGGAGTCCACCAGGTTAAAGAGGACAAAATGGGATGGGTTCAGTGTCTGTAGGCTGCCTTGGCTTTAGAGAGTGCTGCCACCACCTGGTCCTTGCTGATAGCTGTGGAAGTATTTTGAAGGGGATTTCACTTGGTGGAGCTGGGGAGAGTGGGGAGGGGTGAAGTTTGAGCAGAATTTCTCAGTCAGTAGGCTTGCTATTTCACCCTGGTTGGTGAAGGTGGCACCATTCCTCATCAGTTCAGCACACTGCTTTGTGTCACCTCTATGGTGCTGGACACAGCTAAAGAAGGCCTTGTGAGTGATTGTCCCAAGCCTGTGATTCAAACATTTATTCATACCTGCAGTTATATTTATCTAACATTGTTTTGCACTGCTCTAACAAATCAAAATCTTAATGATCTGATATAGTTTCAGCACTAACATTCATTAAGCATTTAAATAAGACTTTCTCATTATGTTTAGCATCCTTGGCAAAAACCTTCTCCCTTCCCTGTCTATCCTGCCTCATAATTTTATTTACTTACCTTTTAGTCAAACTATATACTTCTTTTTTGATTTACCAGAATCATCCTTCATTAAATGATAAAGTTAGTCTGAATTGGACTAACTGTAATTACTACTTTTACTAAAAATACGGTGTGCCAGAAAGCTGCGGCACCTGCCCTTCAAAGAGCATCAGTTGTTTACTGATCAGATATAACTTTCTATATCAGACTAATAATTCCATGGTGGTTCTTAAGCCCCCACTCGGGCATCATAGATAAGCTATCCAGCTTAAATATAAACCCCTATGTCACAAGATGGGTCGCAAACTGGCTCAAAGACAGAACCCACAGAGTGAGAGTTGCTGGAGCCATGTCAGACTCGAAACCGGTCACAAGTGGTGTCCCACAGGGTTCTGTCCTGAGACCACTCTTGTTCGGTATATACTTTTCTGAGATACAGGCAAATGTGGGAGGACTATGGCTCACCAAGTTCGCAGACGACTGCAAACTGGGCGCCATAATCAACTCTCCAGCTGACGCAAACATCCTTCAAAAAGGTCTCACAGAGACAGATAACTGGTGGCCAGCGCCATGGTTTAAAGCTAAATGCCAAAAAATGTATAGTCATACCCTTTGGCAAAAACAATGTGCCCACAAATTACCACATAGGCGGAAACCCATTAAGTACAGAGAAAGTTATTAGGGACCTGGGGACCCAAGTTGATAGCAATCTCTCCTTTGAAAACCACATTGCCAAAGTGGTTAGAAAGACCTTCTACATAGCCCACCTCATCACGAAGGGTTTCACATCTAGATCAAGAGAGGTAATCGTGCCCCTTTATTCATCCCTCATCAGGCCCATCATAGAATACAATGCCCCTTTTGGGATGTACCTTACCCGACACCTGCAGCAATTAGAATGACCCCAAAAGTATCTCACCAAGAGGATCAAGGGTCTCAAACAGATGCCATATGCTGCTCGGTTAAAAAAACTCCAGCTCTACTCAGTTGCATACCGCCTACTTTGAGGCGATCTATGCCTGACATACAAAGCTATGTCAAATCCAGAATTAATGGACATGCTCCACCTCAGTAAATCTAAATCCCTTAGAGCCACATGCTCGAGGGACTTGAACCTCAGCACAGAAATAAATAGAACTTGCTGGAGGGACAGGTTCATAACCCAGAGGCTCCCTTCGCTCTGGAATAGAATTCCAGTTCATGTGAGGCAGAGCACCTCACTGAATCTCTTCAAGAAGAATCTCAATAGGTAGATGGGGGATCATAGGTTTGTCCCAGGGATTACTCCCGTGTCACTATTAGACAGAGGCACAGTAAACTAAACCTTAAAAAGGGCACAGTATACTCAAATCAAGGGGTGGCGTAAGCCATACAGAATCGGGCTAGGCTTATAATTGCCTCAGGGCAGATAGCCTAGTATGAACCTATGAACCTATAAAATAGATTTTTGGCATATGCTGTTATATTAGAAGTGGTTACCAAAGGAGGCCTAGAATATAATTTATCAGTATTAAAACCTGAATATTACATTCAAAGGATCATAGGAGGTTACTAGGCTAATGGCCCTAGGGTACTTACAAGCCTAGCCAAGAGATTATCCCCAAAAAAGAAACCTCAGTCAGCACCTGTCGCCCCTATCAATGAGGGACATAAGTGGAACCCTGGGACAAATTTGTGGTTTCCCATCAACACATCAAGGTTGCGCTTTAACAGGGTCAGCAAGGTACTCTGTTTGACATGTATGGGAAGTCTATTCCAGAGACGGGGCAGCCTCTGGGAGACAAACTTGTCTCTCTAGCAGGTTTTGTTGATGTTGCATATTAAATTTAGGCCTATCAAGCAGGTAATGTGTGAGGAGTTAGACTTACGGATATGGAGCATCTCTAGTAGGGCAGGGTCTCTTTATTATGCAACCAAAACTATCTATGGGAAAAGTACTGGATAGAAAGATCAATAAATGAGCAGTGCAAACTAACTGGCCTTCTATCTATCATGGAAAACTGGTTATATTGAGCATTCTGCAGAAAGTCTGTACAGAATTAAGTGGCATCAGTGGGCCAAACTGTCAATATGAGAATTAGCCCTTTATTCATCTATACAGACCCCAGGCAAAGAAAGCCACATTTAAAATAAGTGGCTCAGTGCATGTAGCACAGCTACACTGATGTCCTTGACAGGTTGAAATACATTCTGGTCAGTGATACTGAGTCTAGAGAATGTGGGAGTAAAACAACAAGTAATAATATACTGTTTCATCATGTCTCAAAATGTCACAGGAGAAAAATGGGTGATTTTGTAGTCAACATTTTAGTAATTAGGAACTGACTGTGTCATAGATACTTTTCTGTGGTTATGTTGGTTTTGCAGGACTCAGAGAAGGGGGAAAATTAATTTGTTTTTATTTTACCCCTTTTATCTTTTCAATGAGTCTATGCAACCCAGAAGTTGTTTTATACAGAAATGGTGATATGGGGGGGGGGGTGTTGTGCCAACACTGGAGAGTTACAGTTCACTGTTTAGTAGTGTTGTGTAATGTGGTGAGTATCAGTAGCTGGGAGTGCAACTTTATAAGAATTCAGATGTTTTCACAGCATTTTCATAGTGATTAATCAGATACCAATTAATCAACATGAGATTAATCATAGTAAATCTAGAAGAGGGAAGAGTGCACAGCTGTTGTGGAAATATGAAGTATCAAGTACTACTTCAGCAGTAGCTAATAAGAGTTAAACAAGGTCATTTGATCAAACCTTACCAGATTATTTTCGCAGCTTCCAAATATCTGCTTTGGTGAGCACAGGCAGTATCCTTTTGCCATGGCCTGCTCTATTCATTGACTGCATCCAAACAGCAATCTGCCCACCCAGCTCTGATTAGCACATTCAGAAATACAGTCTCTTAGGGTCTACTCCTAAGTATGGTCATACTCCTCTTAGCATGCCTCTTAACTGATTTTGCCTCACATTTTTGCCCTGCCCCTCATCAAATTTCTGGTTTTCTGGCATATCATTGAGAATTAGTCAGTAAATAATGTCAGTAAGTAAGTCAATAATTAATGCTAGACATACTTCTTATTGTTTAGAAAATGCATATTGATGCAAAACCTGCTATCCTATTAGATTTTAAGTAAATTAGAGTAATGTTTGAAATGTATCCCTAGTTTTAATCCTTTTTCCTGCAATTATTTTATCTTTTTCCAGAATTCTTGAGCAAAGATGTTGAGAAGTATGCCTCTTAGTATTTCACCAGGTAGGTAGCATGTTCTCCTGTATATTGCTGGTGGTGCTGACATTTCACATCTGCTCATTCTACCTCTGCAATATCTGAACTTGTAGATTGTCTCTTATAGATATCTAACAGGAGATCTTATTCAGGGCACTACCTCAAGGAATGTTTGGAGTTATCTAAAAGTACTACAGAATCATTAGACAACCTATGTAGTAGAAGATTCTATAGGAATGGGAAGTGTACTAATTGGTTCTCTGACAGAGCAGCTGATGCATGGAATGGACTAGCAAATTACATTTATTTATTTTATTTTACATTTGTTAACAGGGGTGTCTGATTGAGCCAAAAAGGCCCTTTTTCAGCAGAGGCCCGGGGAGAAAAGCTCCACAAAGAAAAATTACAGACACATTTAGTTATTTAGACATGATCAGTATACACACAAATTACAGGACACATGTTTTTACAGTGGTATGCGGCACATAAACAGTTACAGTGGAGAGAACAAACAAAAAAATATTAATTTTAAAAATAAAGGTAATTAATAGATTTGTGGTGTACAGCTGAAATTTGGAACATAGGTAGAATACATACATAGTACACAGGTACAGTACATGCATTGTAGATTAGCCAGTGTTTGTGAGTAAGATTGAAAACTATTATCAAGTGCTCTAGATTTTGTATGTATGTGTTATCCGCTTTCACTAGCCTGGGGAGCAATCATGGCACTCCCAACTTTCCTTGAGATGTTGCCTGATGAGGTCTTTAAAGGAGGCTTTGGATGATGTGTTTTGAATGCTTGTAGGGACAGAGTTCCATTTTTTAGCCACTGAACTACTATATAGTGCATCTCCAAAGCTATTGTAGCTGTTGGTGACTTCTAGTAATAGTTTTCTTGATGATCTAAGAGGCCTTTTGGCTGAGTGATGTTGTAAATAATGTGGGAAGAAATAGCCAGGGAATTGTTATGGCTAGGCTTGTATAGGCCCTAGGGCTGATAGCCTAGTACCAACCTATGAACCTATGAACCTACTAGGTTTTTGACGGCAGGACACTTATTGGGGAGATAATAGATAGAATGACAGAGGCAGAGCTGATTGTACGTTAGGAGGTTGGGCAGCTCAAGCCAGTGGAGCTGTCTCAAAGCAGTACAGTGATGAGTTCTATATGAGCAATTTGCAGCAAAGCGGGCAATTCTGTTATAGCAGGCTTCCATTTTGCTTAGTTCAGTTTTGTTGAGATTAGTCAGAATGGGAGATGCATAGAGTAGGGTGGATATAAGTTGGGAGCGAGCAATGGCTGATCTTGTGTTGTTGGTAAGAAATGGTTTGATATGGTAGAGCGACCCCAGTTTGGCATGAACTTTTTTAATAGTAAAGTTGAGATGACTATCAAATTTTAGGTGGGAGTCTATGGTTATTCCCAATAGCTTAGCCTGTGCCACTGGAGCAATTGGAGTAGCAATAGTGGAGTACATAGTGAATTGACTGTTAGTGTTTTTGTTAGAACTGGTTATAATCATAAGCTGAGTTTTCTTTGGATTGAGGATAAGTTGGGCTTTGGTAAGGTAGTTTTCAGTGTCAGAGAATGCTAGTTGAGTTGTTTGCAGGAGGGTGGGAATGTTTTGTGCAGCACAGATTAAGGAAGTGTCATCTGGATACTGAATTATAGATGCATGCTGTGTGGAGGTATGGAGGTCATTTGTGAAGACTGTGAATACTAGTGGTCCTAAGATAGAACCCTGTGGGACTCCTATAGTTATGGGCAGCTGAGGAGAGAGAATTTTCCCATTTCACAGCTTGGTACCTGTCAGTTAAGTAGCTTTGGAACCAGGTAAGAGTGGAATTTGATAGATGATATTGGTTTAGTTTGTTTAGCAGGATTTGGTGTGAGACTGTGTCAAATGCTTTGGACATATCCAAAAAAAGAGTTGACACTTGTAGGCCTTCATTTTTGAGACGGTTTACTGTGTCTGTGAAGCAGAGGAGGGCTGTATTGGTACTATGGGCAGGTCTGAAACCATGCTGAGTAGGTGACAGGATGTTGCTGTCTAGGAGATAGTTTAGCATCTGGGTATGGATGCATTTTTTAGGATTTTGGCCAGGGGAAGAGTAAAGCAATGGGTCTGTAGTTATTAAGTTCAGTGGAGGTCCCGCCTTTATGTATGGGTGTAACATAGGATATTTTCCAGAGTTTGGGCACATAGTTTTCAACAATTGATCTGTTTATGAGAGTGGAGACTGTGATAGCAATAGCATCTGCTGTGAGTTTCAGGAAATAGCTGGGGAGTAGGTCGGCTGCTGTTGATGAGGTTTTTAGTTTGGACAGCAAGCTTTTGATTGAAGTGGTGGAAACTGTTTTGAGGGTAAAGCTTGTATTAGTGTTATTTGTGTTGGGGGGATAGTGAGGAGGGAACTGTCCTGTGATACGAAGGATAGAATCGAGTTCACAAAGTGGGAGTTGAATTGTGTTTCGATGGGAACTTTAGTGTCAGGGGTGGTTGGTTTGGGGGTAGCCTTTTGGGTGGATTTTAGTAGCTGGTTTATATTTTTCCAAAATTTTTGCGGGTTGTGTTTGTATTTAGTTTGTAATGTTGTGTAGTAGGATTTTTTGTCCAGCCTAATGCATTTATTTGCATGGTTGCGCAGTTCTTGGTACTTAGTTAAGCTTTGTGTTTCTTTGTTTTTTTGATAGTAAAGCCAGGCAGTGTCTCTGGACTTGAGGATTTGTTTGGTTTCTTTACTGAGCCAGGGGTTTGTAGAGGTTCTAACCTTGATTTTGCGCAATGGAGCGACAGTGTCTAGGTGTTGTAGAAATGTTTTGTTGAAATATGCTACAGTCTGGTCAAGTGGGAGGGTTTTTAGGGGGGGGTCCAGTCACAGTTACAGAGTAAAGTGTTGAGGACCTCAGGAGAGAATTTTTTTGTATTTCTAGTGGATATATAGTTAGTGGTTTTGCATATGCTTGTTCTGCTACGTATAAAGTATATTATGTTGTGGTCACTTAAGGTGTCTGGGAGACTGCCTGTGTGAGGGTACAATGTGGGGTTGTTAGTTAGGACCCAGTCAAAAATGGATTCCCTTTTAGATTTTTTATCACATCTAGTTGGAATTTGGACTAGCTGCTGGTAGCCATGGAGATTTATTAGATTACTTGGTAGTTCTGATATACAAGTGAACCAATCTAGGTTGAAGTCCCCCAGAATAAGGGTTTCTTGTGAGCATGTGGAAGAACACCAGGAGAAGAAGTCTTCAAGGCTAGCAGGTGTATTACCAGGTGGAATATAGATCACAATTGTGGTGATGACCTTTTTATGGTGAAGTTGAAGTTGTGAGATAAGTATGCCCCAATTATTGGGGGAGGGGTAGGAGTTTGGTAATTGACGGACAGTTAAGTTTGACTTGTACAGTAAGACAGTTCCACCCCCTTTACGAAGTGGTCTGTCTTTTCTAATGATATTGTAGCTGGTAGGGAGAACTTCTGAGTTAGCTATGTATGTACTGTCAAGTAAATTCCATTGTTTAATAAGTGCATATCTGCTGTAAATCAAAAACTTGTAATGAAACAGATATCATCACTAAGGACTGATGCTGAAATTGATTTGCTTAGAAAGGGGATTAAAACATTATTTTTTAATCAAACACCAACTTCACCATTGGCAATTTGAATATTGTCTAATCCATCATTTTGTTTTTCTTAAACCTCTATCTTTTACTTGGTATTCCTTGTGATGCCTTACCTTTTTGAAATACTACTATAACTATACTTACAAAAACATGCTAAATTGTTTCAATTGTGAACCTGGTACTGCAAGGTCCAAACTTAAGTTTCATTTGTTTTATGCAGTGCTTTTTTCACAATACCATGTTCACAACATATGATTCAAGTATTTTAATTGACTTAAAGTACTTCTAATTGAAATATATGAATCCTGACTGAAATAGACATGAGACATAGACTGCCCACTGGAACAATTTATAATTAGGTGAGGTGTGAGGCTAGGGTTCATTGAGTGGGTAGCCATAACAAACTAATAACAAGTGCAATCAGGATGGTGTTCACAGGCACCACAGAAAAGAAACTCTCAGACAGGAAAGAAATATCTATAAGACATTTACTAGAAGCAAGGCTAGTTTAAGTATGAGTAAAGAAGATAGTTAAAATTATTTCTTCAGAAGGCAGAATACAAACAGAGGTTCAATTTTCTGCATCCTAAACATAAAAAATTGAAGTTAGAGCTGGCACTTATTTTAAAGAAGCATTTATTGTCGTGTTTTATTTATTTATTTATTTTTGTGCTTTAGCCAGTAAGTAAAAACAATGCCCACAGAGCAGTATATTTGTAAATTTGTTGGTTGATGATTGTGGTTTTTCAGGTACATTTCTAACATTTTTTTTTACTACAATGAAAATATTACATGTGAAACTCAAATCGCTGAATGAATGAATGACCCTGCCCCTGCCTTTATGTTGCTAGGAATTAAGCAGCAGCATGTATATAATCTTCAGATATTGAGTGTCAGTGACGGTAAGACCTGTTAACGAGATATACATGAGAGCTATTGCTTTCATTCAAAATTAAAGCTATACTGAGAATGAGCATGTCATGACTCTGACATTTATCTTCTGATTTCCTCACGTATGGAATGATCTGATCAGCTGTCAGCCAAAGGAAGTGATCTCCCACTGACAATGAAAGTAATATGCAGTCTGGAGTCTGTATTCTAGGGTAGTTCAGCTGCAGTTTCATCACAATAACCTGAGCTGCTCAGACAGTAAAGTTACAAGACTGACTTCTGACATTTCATAACAGATTGTACGCTGTCCTAGGATAAAAAATCATAGCTCATACATTAGTATATATGTCTGCAGGAAAGAAAACAGAAAACTGTTCAGTAAAAAATAAGAAACAGAATGTTCACAAGTTCCATTACAAATAAATGTCTGAATAAATTGCACCTGTAATCAAAGAAATTAAAAATCATCAGTTACTATGAAAATGGCACACTTACATGATATGTTATAATATATCTGTAGCAGTATGAGTAAGGAATTAGTATTTTTCCTTAAATCAGGACACACTTACTTGGTTCTTGTCTACCATTGCCTTGATCAAGGTAAACTCAGAAGATATAGGTATGTTGTTAGTGCCACAGAAACACAGCCATTCCTTAAGAAGCCTGCAACGATATCCTGCTGTAAACACTCCACTATAAACTATGCAGGCAGAAGAAACCAGTATATCTCCAACAATTCCTTGAAGCCTCTGCTCCAGTTCATTCACAGATTCTTTCCACCGTACCTTAAAAAATGTCATAATGATGCTTTTAAGGAGCATGTTAAAAAAACAATTTTTCAAAAAAATTAAAAAAGAAAACAAAAGGATAAATAATGTGATTATATGTAGGACTTTGTAATTATCAACAAAAGTCCTTTAAACATAATTGTTAAAACACTAAGGCTTTCATTCATTTAACGACCAACATTAGCACATCAAGAGAGGTAGTTATGCACAAGATGTAGCTGTACATTTAATCTCTATTGCTGAATAACTGCAGATACAATGATGGCAAAAAGAAAGGGAACATTTAAAAGATCTTGGTATACAATGCAGACTTCTTATACAGTATCTCAACCCAAATTTAATACGATTCAGTGAGGTACAACAAACTGGATGGACAACGTGCTCACTTTCTGTTGATACTGTAACAACAGAAAGCCTGTAAGATTAGTTATTTTCAAAATGACAAAAGCTACAATGTTACAACTATTCTGATCAACCTTTTGCGATATAGTGCTCCTCTTATTAGCAGTTACTGTCAGGATTTCAAGCAGTAGACATCCACACTGGCACTTTTCCACCTACCTGATAAAAAGACAGGAATTTAAGGAATGGATAGTGGAAATTATTTGACAGGTATTAGGGAAGACAGAAAATTATTCAGAAGGAATAGCTAGTGAGTGGGCTAAAATGAAAATGGAGTTTAATATAGAGTAAAAATAAAAGAGAAACAGATAAGGCTAAGAAGTAACACAAATTATTTAGAAGGGCTGACAAAGTTTAAAGAATTACAGCAGAAGGAGGATCTGACAGAACAAGAAGACAAGCAACTTTAGTGTGCTAAAGAGAAAATAAGACAGTACTTGGATAATATGCAGGAGGTTAGAAAGATTGCTGTTAAACACCTATTTTTGATAATAACTACCGAGCATAAAAACATTTAGCACCGCGACCTAGGCAACAGGGAGTAAAAAGGTTGTCATTAAACTTAGGGAGCCTTTGACAAGAAAAATAACCAGAGATCATATAGAGGTATTAGAGATATTTTGGAAACTTTATGAAAATGTGTTTAAAGCAGAGGAATGTGGAAACCAAGAAAGAGCAGAAATGGAAATATTTATGGAAGACTTAATTATATCAAGATCAGAGGAAAATGAGGCTCAGTAACCAATAGTTAAAACTGGAGGAGATGAAATAAAAAATGGTAATGCATATTTCCCTGGAGGGAAGTTTCGAGGAATAAATGGTATTCTGTGAAAGTGTGGAAGTTAGGAGGGAAGAAAGTGATAAAGATTTATAAAATTTTGTTTATTATTATTTTAAAAGGAGTGGAAGCACCAGCATATTAGAAGAAAGCTGTGGTGGCTGTATTGCCCAAAAGGGTAAAGACCCATCAGGCCCAGCCACATATAGACCCATTTCAATTTTAAACTAGGATTATAAATTGTTGATATCTACACTAGCTAAAAGAATGGCAAAGGTGTTGCCAAAACTGATAAATATGGACCAAATCAGGTTTTGGTGAACAGAGACAAACATTTCACAACATTAATAAATGTTCTTCCATGACCAGCACATACAGATTGGCTCTGTAGTAGAGTGGTCAAGTCAGGACCCTTTGCTCGGCTCACTCTGCTCCCCTACCTTACCCCCAATTCCCACCCACCCACTACATCTACATTTATTCATACTCATTGTCACCTGACTACTTCTCTGCACCAATCAGCTACCTCTATATAATTACCATACCTACTAAGTAAATCCCTATCCCATAGTTCTTTTGATTCAAGCCACACACACCACACCTACCCCTATAACTAGGCCCGCACACCATCTTTATCCTATTATACCCTAACATGCAAATCTTTCTATCATTGCCCCTACTAGCCCTCACTTCCTTAGTGCACATTACATCCATACATACAGCCATTCCCTCTAGACAGTACCTCCTACCATACAACACATACTATAACACATACTAATATCTATATAAACTTTACAATCTGTTCCACATTATTTAATGATAGCATTATTCTATACACTAACAAGACCCACCTACCAACTCCTTACAATAGAAAAACACCATATATATCCTACATAAACTTAGCATACACTATTGAACACATTCTAATTCACAGCACAGTACTCCTTATCGCAGGTGACATATACCCAAACCCAGGACCTTGTTTCACTGCTCTTCCAAAAAAAGTTCAATCCGACCTACTGATCATCAATATTAACAACAGGAGCATTTCTAACAAACTCCCTGACCTACATTAACTAATAACTCACTACTCCCCTGGTATACTTACTATTACAGAGACCTGGCTAAAACTAACTACCCATGCAATGAATTCCTTCCACCAGGATACAATATCTAAAGGTTAGAAAGAACTTGTAGGAAGGGAGGTGAAGTTGCTATTCTATTGAAAAATACACTTAACTTCTAGCCATTTCAAACCCCTATACCCATATTTTAGAATGCTGAAACCATAGGTTCTGTCCTATCTTTAAATAATGAAAAAAAAAATCAACATTCTCTTTAGCTATATCCCTCCAGGAAATAACTCTTACCATAGAAGTAATCCTTCAATGGCTTAGTCATAATCTTCCTCAAGAAACAATTCTACTAGGTGACCTAAATACTGACTGGCTAGCCTGTAACTCCAGCAACCCCACCAACCAAATAAGCCTCTATGGATTTACCCAACTAATTCAAGAACCCACCAGAATAGACAAAAAACACCATAAACAATCCATTATTGACTGGACATTAGTGAACAGCTCCAAACATTACTACCACACAGGACACCAACCAGATGGACTTAGTGATCATCTCCCTACTTTCCTCCTAAGGAAACATACCAATATTCCAAAGCCCATAATCTACAGACAAATCAGGGATGACAAAATTTAAACCCACAGGACCTAAACAACATTTTTAAAAAATGCAACTGGGAACCTCTGCAAACTTTAGGCCTAGACTAGGCATTAGATTACTTCAACAATATGTTTGCCAGAGTTTTAAATTCAATCTCACCAATCAGGAAAATTAGAGCCAAAGCAAATTATGCTCCATAGCTAAGTAGGGACACAAGAGCCTTACTAAAGTCTAGAGACAAAGCCTGGAAGCAATGGAAAAAAAGAAGGCTCCAACCATGCCAAACAAAACTATAAACAACTTAGGAATCAAGCAGAAAAACAAAACAAACTATATAAACAAAATTACTTCCTAGGTCCCCAAAACAAACATTCAAAAAAACCCCCAAAATTCTGGCACACCATCAACTCTGTGTTAAAACCTGGTAAAATAACCACCCCTGCTCCTACCTCCCCAATAATGATAATAAATACACAGCTTCTCAACTTAACCATCACTATATAAACTCAATCCAAACACTGTTCACCCAGCTATCCAAAACTAATGACCTACCCACCGCTACTAAAGATAACTCTCCGTGTAACTCTACCAAACTATCAAATAACATACCCTTCTTTACTCTCTCACATGTTCTTACCTCTAAAATTAAAAAAAACTCCTCCTTAACTTTAAACCTACCAGTCTTGCAGGAGACGGTATACATGTTAACTTCTTGAAAATAGCACGTGACTCCTTATCTTACCCAGTTTCAATCCTTATCAACTGGTCCATTCAAGAAGCCTATGCACCTCAAATATGGAAAATCTCATACATTATACCTCTACACAAAGGTGGAAATTCCTATGATATCTCCAATTACCGGCCAATAGCCATACTTTCTCCCTTATCTAAGCTTCTCGAGAAATGTATTCACTTGCAGGTTATGCAATTCTTGAGCTCACATAATCTTCTCTCCTGCACTCAACATGGCTTCTGCCCACACCACAGCACAAGTACTGCTCTTCTCTCTTTTACCAATCAGGTCAATCATCACAGAAATAATAACTTTGTATCTGCTATCTTTCTAGACCTTTCCAAAGCATTCAACATAGTCTTACAACCCAAACTATTAGACGCTCTTTCCTCCCAATCCTTTGTCTCCCCTACTATCTCCTGGTTCAAAGCCTATCTATCTGACAGACAGCAAGCTCTTCAATGGCAAGCTGAACTATCTCCTCTTCTCCCCACCTCTATAGGTGTACCTCAAGGCTCAATACCGAGCCCACTATATTTCTCAATTTTTACAAATAACCTACACACCTCCTCCAAACAAGCCACACTAATGCAGTATGCAGATGATTCAACAATTATCTGCGCAGTTCCATCTCTTACCAACCTACAGCAACTGGCCCTAGAATCCTTCTCTGCTGTTGAAGGTTGGATCACTGACGTCCAACTAATTCTCAGTCTCAGTAAAACTAAATTACTCTTGTTTGCCCCTAATAAATCTAAATCGACTCCCCTAGCTTTCTCTATAACATCCAGAAATGGTACTGTCATTTCTCCTTCAACCCATACAAAACTCCTAGGGGTAGAAATAGACAAAAATCTATTCTTTGATATTCATATAGCACAAACTATCCAGAAGGTCCACAAAAAATGGATACTCTCTATGGACACAATAATTTTCTGACAGATAAAGCAAGAATCACCCTAGCCCAAACTCACCTTTTCTCCACACTTATGTATGTAGCAACAATCCTAGCCCATATTAGAAAAACGGATCTTGACAAAAATTGAGACATGTTATAACAAAATTGCAAAATTTGCTAACAACCCTTCCTTTAGAACCCATCACTACCGGGTACTAAGAGAAATTCAATGGCTTAAATTCCTTTAATTACTAACCTACCAGCAGCTTACTTGGGCCTTTAACATCCTAAACTAACCAGACAAAACACCAGCACCGAAACAACTTCTGTCCCACTACTCTACTAGTCATCCCCTTTGCTCTTCTAATAAACCTCTCCTCAGTATAACTACTGCCAACAATACTGCTGGCAAAGCTCCATACTCCTATACCATAGCCAAAAACTGGAATACCCCCCGCCATAACCTCTACAATAACAAACACACAATTCACAAAATAACTGAAATCACATCTCAGGAAAACTTGGATCTGCCCATGTATTACATAACAATCTCTTTTCTACATATTACACACTGTATATCTCCTATTCTACCTAACTTTAACCTAATGTTTAATATTATGTTTCAGATCTATAAATTTGTACCCTTTTAAGATAGGTTAGCACATCATACTTACTGGCACACCTCTCTATTTTTTTGTACATTGTAATGTATCTAATGATGGAAATTCTCTTCAATGACAGTTTGAACTATGTATATCTACTGTGTATGTCACTACCTTGAATAACTATTATACATTTGTCTTGATTACTTGCTGTATGTAATTGTGGAGCTTTTCTTCCCAGGCCTCCACTGAAAATGGAACTGGTCCAGTTAGATTATCCCAGTTAACAAATGTAAAATAAAATAAATAAATAAAAAATAAATAAATAAAACAATGATGATCTACAGGGAGGCAGAATGTAAACAAATATTGGTGTTGTTGTTGGGTCTTGATGCAGCGAAAGCATGTGACAGAGTAAGCTGGGATTTTTTGAGTAGGGCAATGGAACCATTTGCATACTCTGATACAATAATAAAATTAATCAGGATATATGAAGGACTGGGGCACAAATTAAAGTGGGGTGGTTCTTCTCCAAAAAGCTGTGTTTGAACAGAGAAACAAGTTAGGGGTGTCCTCTACCCCTTTGTTATTTGCTTCATATTTAGAGCCACTGTCAAAGAAAATTAGGGACTCAGAAAATCAATTATATAACTGGTACGCTAGTCAAAAGAAGTTGCTTTTATTTGCAGATGATATTATTTTGTACTTGATAAATCCAGAAAAGTACATATTCACTGTTGTGGAACATTTTGAGACAGTTTAAAGTCTTTTCAGAATATAAAATTAAAGTAAAACTCTACCTTTTCCTACAGTTAAACTCAACCCTTAGTTTTTTTTTAAATTCCTGTAATATGGCTCCAGTATTGTGTAGGTACCAGAAACCTGCTTGTACTCTTTAAAACTTTTATTTCCCTGCATTGGAATCAAAGGAAGGGAAAGCCCACCTACATTTTTAAGCTTAACTTCACACATATTTGGCAGTGGAATTCATCTCTACCTGCATGACATATCATAGACACAGTTAAATTTGTAGTTTACCCTGTCAGGTACTGCTGTCCATCTTAGATGAGCAATTAATCCTGCTAATGTCAAGAACATACCAGCTGATATAAAAAAATGCAGAAAGCTGCGGAACTATTTTTCCACATTTTTTACTGCAGAGAGGAAGAGAACTTAACACTCCCCTTTCATAGTTAAACAAAGCAATCAGATCAAGTTAGGGGCTTAAAGGCAGCTGTCACCTCTTCTGACAAATTTACATAAGCAGCAACACAGTATTGACATGCTAAGCTTTAAATGTTGGTTATTTATAATAGTTTATATGATAAGTTGACTTAAATGTAGTATTAAATATTTCTGTGACATTTACAGAAAAGTCAGAAAATATTTTTTCTTGTAAAGTATCAACATATTCACAATTTTCAAGCTTCCGCCACACATATTACAGAACTGCAGTAAGAGAGACAAGTGGCAACTCTATCAACTAGGTGCACTGATAATATTCATAAAAAGGACATCTATGCTTTTTTTGTGACATCCTCCTAGAGAGGGATAGGTATCTGGTACATGCAGATCCAGAGTAAGAGATTCTGACTGACTTTGAGTCAGTTCTTACATTATTAGAGTGCATAAGCATTTTGTAGTCCACAAAGGAAATGTGACCATTTATGGCAACCATAATATACAGCTGAATTTATTTTAACGTATGCTTACTATTACTCTTGCATTAAAAACATTAAGAAAAAAATCAGAAGTGCTTAACTGTGTTTAAATGCACATACACACTCACACAGACAGACAGACCATCAGACATGTGCATTTAAACACAGTACCGCATCCCACATATAGTATTCTATGTTTTATACACTTTTATACACTCACACACACACACACACACAGATATGTAAGTTTGAAGTTTTGAAATTTTGAAATTTAAATTAAAAAAATAAAAACAAAAAAATATAGTTTTGTTTTTTACATTTTTGCAGGGGGGGGGCTGCTAATAAAATATACCAACTCTGAAATCTCACTACAGCGAGGAAAACTGTAAATATACTGTTCCATGATGTACATCAATCGCCATTTAAACAGTCTGAAGTTTCAAAACTTCGAGCTTATGGTGTCGTCCATAAGAAAGTCAACATTTTGAAAGTTTGAAATTTAGTAGACCTATATATGTATATTCTCCGTTATACACCCACACATAAGGCTGCTGTTTAATCTTAGCCTTACTACAGGACACGTACCCAAAGAATGGTGTACGGCAACTGTGGTCCCACTCCACAAAGGCGGTGCTTCTACGGACCCTGGAAATTACCGCCCCATAAGCTTGACGAGCCTTGTCTGCAAAGCTATGGAGAGGATCATAATGGAACTCATAAATAAAGACATTGGGGACCTACAGACACTGGATCCTACCCAATTTGGCTTTGTCAAGGGCAGATCCTGCCTCTTGAACTTGGTCGACTTTTTCGAAACAGTCACTAAGGCCATTGATAAGGGTAAGGCAGTTCACACAGCCTACCTTGACCTAGCAAAAGCGTTCGACACAATACCCCACTCGGGCATCATAGAAAAGCTCACCAGCTTAGATGTAAACCCATATGTCACAAGATGGGTTGCAAACTGGCTCAAGGACAGAACACACAGGGTTAGAGTTGCTGGTGCCATGTCAGACTCTAAGCCGGTCACGAGCGGTGTCCCACAGGGCTCAGTCCTGGGCCCCCTCTTGTTCGGCATTTATTTTTCTAAAGTGCAGGCAAACATAGGGGGATTGTGGCTGACAAAATTTGCAGATGACTGCAAACTGGGCACCATAATTGACACTCCATCAGACACAGACATCCTCCAGAAAGGTCTCATAGAAATGGATAACTGGTGCCAGAGCCATGGCCTTAAGCTAAATGCCAAAAATGTATAGTCATACCCTTTGGGAAAAACAAGGTAACCCCTAATTACCACATAGGTGGTAATCCATTAAACACGGAAGAAGTTATCAGGGACCTGGGGACCCAAGTTGACAGTAACCTCTCTTTTGACACTCACATTGCCAAAGTGGTTAGGAAGACCTTCTACATTGCCCACCTGATCATGAAGGGATTCACATCCAGATCAGGAGAGGTCATTGTACCCTGTACTCTTCACTTATCAGACCAATGATTGAGTACAACGCCCCATTCGAATGTACCTTACCCGACACCTGCAGCAGTTGGAAAGACCCCAAAAGTTCCTCACCAAAAGGATAAAGGGGCTCAAACATATGTCATATGATGCCCGACTGAAGAAACTCCAGCTCTATTCAGTCGCATACCGTCTGCTCAGAGGTGATCTGTGCCTGACATACAAGGCCATGTCCAACCCGGAATTAATGGACATGCTCCACCTCAAAAATCCAAATCCACCAGAGCCACGAGAGCAAGAGACTTAAACCTCAACACGGATATAAATAGGACGTGCTGGAGGGACAGATTCATCACCCAGAGACTCCTTACACTATGGAACAGAATCCCAGTCCATGTGAGGCAGAGCCCCTCACTGACTCTGTTCAAGAGAAATCTTGACGAGTGGATGGGTGATCGTAGGTTTACCCCGGGAATCATCTCTGTATCACTGCTGGACAGAGGCACAGCAAACTAATGGGTATAGTATTCTCATCCTAAGGGGTGGTGAAAGCCACACACACTCTGGCTAGGCTTATAAATGCCATAGGGCAGATAGCCTAGTATGAAGCTATGAACCTATTATACACACGCACACAAACTCACACACACTCATATGTTTTTGTACACATGTACTTTATGTACACACACACACACACACACACACACACACACACATATATATATATATATATATATATATATGTATGGGTCTGCTTCATTTAAACGAAAGTATGTTTAAAAGAATCTGACTTACCCGAGTTGATTCGACTGAAATGACATTACAACGAATGCAAAGACTGCCAAATTCCTTTCTCTGTGAAAGGAACCACTTGGCCACCACAGTAATGAACCAAACTGGAGCAAAAATAAGCCCACCAAAGTTGGGGGCTTATCCCTCACACCCCCCTACTTAAATATACTAACTCTGAGATCACACTGAATGGAAGAGTGGGCACAATTCACCATGGAGGCCAAGTGGTTCCTTTCTTGTGTTCAAGTGTTCACTGAAATGTTGGCTGCTACTGTGGACATGACAAAATAGCAGTGGATAGCAGAGAGAGTTTACTAACCATCTAGCTGCTGTTATGGACTCTGTAATAAGGAAAGACCGATGGGTATATATTGAATGCTTCTGAATTTACTGAAGATATAAAAATCTAGAACGGGAAAGTGTAGATGACACAAAGTGTACTATCATTGCTTCTGCTCTGTAAGACAGTCACCAGATACAAGGGGAGGATGAGTATCAGTTGTGAAAGTGCATCTGGTACAACCACAGAAATGACACAGGATGACAGGGTTATTAAATGACTGTTGCCATGGACATATGATTAGAAAAGATGTGGGATTTGAAGTTTTATGTAGTGCTTTAGTTATTGTAAATAGAAAGGTCTTCCGATACATTCTGTAGATAAACCTGACCTGCAGCAATATAATAACCTGTCAAAAGTGAAAATCCCAGTGGCTAGCATATGCTATGGAATTATTAGTAAAATTATGAAATCAAAGTAATACAAAACAATCAAGCTCTTTTTGGAGATGTTGTCTCCCCACCTCTGAAAATCTTCCTAATAAATGGGTAACAACTTGTCATACGACATATTTCATTTTTATTTTAAATGCTTGCACTTACAAAAAGGCCAGATATTAATGCAACTAACATTTCTAAAGCTCTGTATTCTGTGCAGTGGGGTGTACAATCAATGGTTTTGTTCCATGGAACAGTCACAGCCAAAGTGTCAATGAATGGTCTTCACCCACCCTCCTCTTTGCTATATTATCCACAGTAGGAGTAAAAGGGTTAAGTTTTCAGATCCCCTACTATATTATATGTTCAAATACTATGCCCCCAGACAAGCTCCTTCTGACAGTGTACATAACATCCTCTTATTGATGAAGCCCCTTCTGATAAGACACTATGTGTGTGTGTGTGTGTGTGTGTGTGTGTGTGTGTGTGTGTGTATCTGTGTGTGTGGAGGGGTAAATGGCATGCTTAAAATCCAGCAATATTGTTCATAAACTGCATTTTTATCTGTCCAAATGTGGAGGCACCTTCTGCACAGTATTTGTTACACAGGGTAGAGGTCTGTAACTCTAGAGGCTTTACGTGTGTGTTTGTGTGTGTGTATGTACACACACACACACACACACACACACACACACACACACACACACACACACACACACACACACACACACATACACACACATATTTATATGTCTATGCGACTTGATCTAAAAAACAAAATATCTAAACACAATGATCAAATACAAGTTTTCTAACTACATTTCATCTAACTCAGCAAATCTCCCCCCAAAAATGGCAAAACATGTTTTTTGGTGGGGGCAAGCCCCCACACCCCTTAATTTGTATGTAACAGCTTCACAGTTACACTGCAGTGGAATAAAGGGAAAATACACTCAAAGCGCACCACCAGCTCACACAATTCAGCATACTGTGATAAAGCGAACTGTAACATTATTTATAAATCTTTAAAAAACTCATAACAGTGATAAAAAAAAAATCATAAACTTTCCTTATTATCTGAGTTATAGCTAGTAAAATGTACTGAAGAATATCATTAGATCAACTGTGATTGGATCACTTTTTTTCAACCACTTGTGATGAGGTAAAATGAGAGACCACCTGAATTGCAGCTATATATATATATATATATATATATATATATATATATATATATATACACACACACACACACACACACACACACACACACACACAATATACCTATAATTTATAATATATAAATATACATACGTGCATGTCTGTGTCTTTGTATGTATGTATATGTGTGCGTATATATATATATATATATATATATATATATATATATATATATATATATATATATATATCGTATTTCCCTGAAAATAAGACGGGGTCTTATACTCTTTCCCCTGCCGAAATACGCATTAGGGCTTATTATCGGGGGATGCCTTATTTACCCCCCCCCCGTACAACAATCTACATTTATTCATGTACAAAAATCGACAATTATTCATCTACACAAATCGACATTTATTTGCTACTTTTCTGTTACTGGACAACAGTTCTAAGTAACGCATTAACAGTTGTGTGAGAATTCTACATAAACAGTGCAACAAACATTTCAACTTCAAAATATCTGCACCTTGGCTTTCACAGTGCAATATTTCATGCTTAACAGAAAGTGCAGAAAAATCTTAGTACATGTGTATTGTTGCCCCGATAATGGAAAAGTTATTCAAATACAGTCATTTCATCTTCTTCTGGAACATTGTCATAAGTCTCCAACCCCTGAATTCCATCCTGAATTTCTTGCGACTCCATTTCCTGTAGAACCAGTGGCCCCAATCTGTCATGCCTAGCAATAGAGCTCTCCTTAAATGAGCATTGCTTGTCCAAGTAACCTGCTTGTAGTGCACTGGAAACACAGCTGTCAGTGATTTTATCCCATGAATGTTTCACCCAAGTCATGACCTCTTGCAGGCTAGGCTTCATAAAGTTTCCATGCTGATTTCTCTCCATTCTATTTTCAATGTAGCCATTGAGTTCCATGTGCAAATGTTCCTTGAATGGCTTGTTTATTGCAATATCAAGAGTCTGGAGATAGGCAGTCATTCCTGCGGAAATCATTATTTGAGCTATTCATCTCCGTGCAAGAAATTTCTTCATGTCTTCAGCACGGTGAGTCCTAGCTGAATCTTAGACTAGCAGACCTCTTTCACCACCTCATAAAACAAGTGGCAGCATTACATCGACCCACTTCCTTATAACTGCTTGTGTGCACCAGGCTTTTTCGGTTACAAGAATGTAAATGCCTGAAACATGTTCATTCTTATCTTTCTTGCCTTTACTAATGATTAGAGGTGGGGTTTTCTTTCCATCTAGACAAATTGCCAAATAATTAGGTAACACGTGCACTCTCGCAACCAGTGGAGGGACTGTAGATTGAGGAGGCACCTCTCTGATCAATTGTTGTTTGAGATCCTTGACCCATAAACACTGCAGTTTCATGCATAGCAACCATGTTGGAGAGCTGATATTTAAAAAAGTCGATGCTATTAACAAAGGACTTGAACGCAAGTGCACATTTAATAACTTCAGTATCTTCCAGCTTGAACAGTGTTGTTGATCTTCTTAGAGACAGTTCATATCGCTGAAGGAAGCCATCCAGCCAATGTTGTGATGCTTTGAATTCTTCTGGGGATATTTCTAACTATGGTGCTATTGAAGGGCAAATGCGCACAACCAAAGCCTTTGCTCTCCTGTTAGCAATCCATTCACAGATGATGTCTTCCAGCTCAGGAAATAATGGTTGCCGACCTGATCCACACTTGCACTTCTTAGCATTTCCCTCGAAGGCCTGTTGACTGAGGTTATCATATGCTGCACATCATTTTTGGACCATTCAGAGATCTAACTTCTTTTCTTTGCAGAAAGCCATCAGATTCTTTCCTTGGGAGTCCTTCACGCTTCCTATCTTGTACTCAGCTGAATAGCTCTTTCTTTTTGCACTCAT